>NC_083624.1:1120761-1420761 GCF_963584025.1 Labrus mixtus
CAGGAACAAAACAATTAGAGCATGTGAAATGGAAACAGTGATAAATATTTTAGCGTAGCTGTCACTGCTCCACTGTTGTGTAGGAGAGGAAACCAAGACAGGATGCTTCATTATATCCAGCTGCCATCGCTCCTACCTGTCAGCTGCACTCATTGATTCTGGTGGAGGGGAAATGTAAGTATGTGAAATGAAGAACTGTAGTTTTAATATTGACTTCTGCACAGGAACCATAAATGATTTTGACTGATTTATGACACAATCGGGGGCGTGGCTGATATTAAGCTGTTTATCAGGAGGCTGAAGGTCCACTTCTTCAGCTCCACTTCTTTGCCTTGTTTTTTAGATTGACAGAAAGTTAGGTTGAGACAACATTTTCAATATGGCGACCAACCACCATGATTGGTTCAGGAATGAATGGGTGACGTCATTGAGACTAGGTTCATGTTTTAAGATTAACTGGATTCAGTTTAACGACTAAATTATTTCAAGAAAGGCTACTAAACTTTTGGTACTGGGAATGTATTATACATAAAAAATAATGTTCACTCATATTCAGCTGTCACTTTCACAGTGTAAGAAGATTGGAAAAGGGTGTTTTTGGGCCAGTGTGCATCATGACTATGGACCAGGAAGATGTGATTACTCTGTTGGACACAAGGTCAAATAGGCTTCAAAACAAGGAGTCCTTTCTGGGCTCTTATTGGGTCACCATCTTCATCTCGTGTGTTAGCATGCTAAAATGAGTCCAAAAATTGTCTATAGTTTGGCTGGTAACAAAGTCTTATGATCAATACTTTGGCTGTAAACCAAAGTATTGATCATTAGACTTTGTTTGATAGTTGTGCTGGATTAAAGACAGGGGCTCAATTGTATTAATTAGTTCAGATGGGGACACAAAAACACTTTTTTTAATCCAAAAGTATTTGATATATTTCAATCAGGACAAATAGACAGACATTTCTTCAGCTGCTTTAGGAGAAGGTTTTCATTGAAAATGCAAAACCCCCGACACAAAATAAAACGTAAATAACCAGTATCTGCAGGAATTCAAACTCTCTCACCAAACAGCAATGACCCACTTACTGCAGACCACTTCACTTATCTATCGTAGTCAACAGTCCGTTAAAGCGGGTGCCCTCAGTCGAATCCTCAAAACCAATACTACATTTCTATCCAGATACACAGCAGATTCCAACTCCACCCTCCGCTCTTAAACTTGCTCCAAACCTCTGCTGTAACATGCATGTGAACGTTCCTTTCTTACACAGCGTTACTCTTGCTGGTTTATTGTACTGGTTATCCAGATGTTAGAGCTTATTCCACTGCATCACTCGCTTTAATTTTGCTCGCCGCAAATGCCAAATAATGAACATCTGTTGGCAGACTTGGCCCACATGGAACACAAACCACAGTCATTAAACTGGGTCGGAGCAGGACATTTACATGCTCTGATTTTCACTTTAATATTACATACAATATGCATAAAGGCTAATGCCTGTATGAAACCAATAGATATTCAAACATTTATCCTCTTTATAATTCATTATTTTTCTACATAACTCTGTGAGAGGATTTTGCATATCTTTAATGAGATACAGGAAAGATACAATGAAGACACAAGACGACTTTATTACGACGCTCTCATACTTGAATGTTTAATCTTCCAGGCACAAACTTCTGTGTTTTGTAATGTTGGAGAAAAATCAGTGCAGCGCTCTAAAACATGTGCTTTGCTCTGTTCTGTGGAGTGAGTCTCTCTCTTTGAAGGTGATGGAGGGGGACGACCCGCAGACATCAAAGTATCGCCCACTGGGTGTGCCCTGCTTTCATGTGTTATCTATAGCAAGGATATTTGAGGATTTCAAGCTGTTTGGACATCTCAATTACTGACTTTTTTTTCTAGTCGTGGAGAGTGCACTTTTATTTAAGACTTGTTTTATATTTCGTGCAGTTTTCCATCACACAGGCTATTTTTTGGTCAAATTCTCAGATTGTTGTTTTATAAGAGTCAAATACTGTCAAATGTGTGGCTGTCACTTATGAGAGATGTCATTATGCTGTCAACATGTTTTCCCTTAAGCTTCTTTTTGAATAATTGTATTGATAACATGCAATGTTTAATGGAAATACCTGATTCAAATGGATGTCTTTGAAAAGTATCATTAGCCTGAATATATATGTATAAGCATTTATAAGTCTGCCAACCTCTGCAGAAGTTTAACAGACTTAAAGGAGCAGTATGTAACTCTGACATGTAGTGTTTAAAATTGGTACTGCAGTCCAAATATCAAACATTGGAGAGAGCTGTCTCACCTCCCACCCTGAACACGGACAGCAAGGGCATGTGAAAAAACTATGGTTAATGCAAAAAGGCAAATTAACTCACAGATAATAAACATCAAGCTGTAGTTTCACTAACCTCCACAGAAGACCACAGCAGCTTTGCTTTCATGTTTTGGTTCTTTGTAGC
This sequence comes from Labrus mixtus, assembly GCF_963584025.1. Lineage (NCBI taxonomy): Eukaryota > Metazoa > Chordata > Actinopteri > Labriformes > Labridae > Labrus > Labrus mixtus. Next base: position 1,123,232 of record NC_083624.1, read on the forward strand.
AGTTAGCTATTTTACTATTTCGTCACTCACAATCTCCCTTAGTGGCTTTTTGGTTGGGGCCATGGTTGGGGTCTGCTGCTGCTTTAAGCAACAACCAAAAAACTTGTTAAAAAAAACATTAAATACCAAAAAGAACATGAGAACAGAAGTACTAGCCTGTGAATCTGCAGCGCAGGAGCTGGAGGAGACCAAAACAGAGCTTAAAGCAAAGATGACATTACACCACATTTATCAGGGTGACAAAACAATTTCAATATGAGTGCTAATATTGCTACACATTGGAAGGATGTGCAAATAGGAAATTGAGTTTACAGCTGAGTTCCTCTTTTAGCGATTGTAGTACTGTAAATGGAATCTTTGCTTGCACAATGTTTAAGGAGTAAATGTGTTTTTCCAGTGGCTGTGTCACAGTATTTTATAAACGTGCTTCATTACCAATGTTAAAAAACAACTTTGAGCTGGATCCAAAGGGGAGAAGTTCATCCTTTTTGATTTATTATATGATTGATGAAAATACAGAAGCATTGTAGAGGACGCTGTGTGTAACCTCTGCGTGGTGCAAGCATTTATATCAATGAAAGCTACCTGCATGAATCTGTTAACAACGCTAGGCTACTTAATCATCTCTGCTGCTAACACACCCTGAGCCTGCACCCGCACCTTAACAGTGGACAATGGCTGGGTGACAGCATTCACCAAACAGACCAGACAAATCAAACAAAGTCATTGTATTATTCCTGACAGGTTGCTGCAGGCGTGTCCACTTAGGTACCATTATGTGTGTGTGTGTGTGTGTGTGTGTGTGTGTGTGTGTGTGCGTGTGTGTGTGTGTGTGTGTGTGTGTATGAGCATTTTGCTAAATTTGTGTCTGCTTGCTTAAGATAGTATATTCACAAAACACGTAGAGGAGTGCAGCACAAGCGTTTATTGTCAAACAAGGTCCCTAAGGAAGAGGCTGTTAGGGTCCAGATGAAGCGCTTCAAATATATTTTAAAAAATCACATAATTTCCAGTTTGTAGAAAATAATCCAATAAATCCTCTACTTCCTCTTACTGTTCTGATTCCACCATGCATGTTTAAGTGTGTGTGTGTGTGTGTGTGTGTGTGTGTGTGTGTGTGTGTGTGTGTGTGTGTGTGTGTGTGTGTGTGTGTCTGAGTGTCTGAACAAACACTGTCTGTTTGATTTGTAACGACTTCCTCGTCCATGCGTCTCTCAGAGGAAGCTGGGAGTTTGTCCTGAATAAAAGAAAGGGTGAGTAAACACTTCATCATCTGGAACATCAGGTGTGTCACTACAGTTAACATGAGTTTAAATCCAGGATTTACCGGTGAACCAGTTTCACCTCAGCAGTGTTTGCCCTAATGCCCTTGAGCAAAACCACACTACTGTTTTTATCCAGTTTGCCAGGAGTGAGGTCGCATTAGTTTATGAATGAAAGTAGGGCAGAGAGCTTCATTTAAGGTGCTTTTCTTAAAGGTACAGTACAGTCAGCAACATGTTGAACAGTAATATACGAGATATCAAATATGTCATTAAATATATCGTTGAGTATTGACTTAAAAACAAAAGATTAATGAAGTCAAACTCTCTCTAGGTTTTTTGTTCACTGCTCTGTGTTCACACTGATGGGTTGGCGCTTTCCTTCAGCTTGTTAATGTGTCATTTAGAGGCTCATGTTTTTTTGTTTTTTTTTACATGTACCCCTCCCTGCTCAATCATTAGACTGTGCAATTCAAGAGAAACAACAGACTTCCCAAATTGAAGAATAGACTAAACACACCTCAAAGACATAAGAACCGAATCAACTTTGGGCTGAACATCTGAATTGAGATCATTTCTACAAACGGCTACATTCAGTCAAAACACTTGGCGGGGGGGGATTGGTCTGAGAGACTGGTGCTTAAAACCAGTGCGACATCTGCTGGACATCTACTCTGAAAGTCGCATATTATACAAGCGGCAACCTCTGGTGTTGAGAAATGAAGCCAACGCACAAGTTCTCAAAACTGCAGTTCCTCAAGTGTCCACTAGAGGCTGCCTCCAGAAGACACAGAAGTCCCCTACACACCTCATATTAAAATGTCTATATTAAAAGCAGAAATAAACATGTTTACAGCCTGCTATATAAAAGACTATTTAAGTTGAAATAGCTCATGTCTTTATAGGCTCACACTATATGTAGGGTGAATTTTTTAATAACTCATTGGTTTTCACTTTCTGAAGGATATAGGCCTAAATTATTCATAGTTAGGGGTGTGGCTTATCTGACAGACTGGCTTGTTGTAGCTGTTTACTGGACTGACCGGAAGATAGTTTGAGTCAGCATTTTCCATTATGGTAACCACGATCAAGGTGGCAGATTCCATATACAACCTAAAATAATGTGTCTTACCGTAGGTGTCTTATACCGTACTCTTCTTGCCACTCAGAAACAGACTCAGTCTCCAGGTGATATGTAAATCTTAGCACAGTCTCAGAGAATGTTTTTCTATCTGCTTCCAGCAGAGTCAAAAATCACAACGTATTTTCCACCTAATTCAAAATAAGGTTCAGTCTGAATGTGAAATGTTCAGCGAAAGAGGAAAAAAGTCTCAAACTTTTAATTGTCTCTTTCTGCATAGCAAAGCATCATTTCTTGGTTTCTAAATTGAGAAAGGATCCTTCAGTGTTGTTCTGCGTGTTTGCTTTGTTGTTGTGTTTCTGGATGTTGATCAGAGCTAAGCTTATGTTCTTTATATAGCTTCAAAGTGGTGTGGAAACATACATGGATGTGTTAATGGTGTTACTTCTGTGTATCTTTCTCCCAAGAACATCAAAATAGGTCATTTTAGAATTGGATTTGAAGCAGCTTTATGCTATCTGGGATGTCTGCCTCTGTTTATGTCTGTCTCCTCTCCCCTCTCACTGAGGAACCTTGTATGAACTCAATGCCCTCACGATTCATGTCAAATGCTTTTTCAGACATACACTGCCCCCTTGTGGCCTGCAGGCGCTACTACGTTTCTTACAGCCAAGCAGCGAGATAGTTTTATAAAAGTTTTTGCCCAGCAACAGTCACACAGTGCAGACTATATAAAACACCCTCAGCCAACAGTGAGATTCTTATTGTGTTGAATACTGTACACTGTGCACCATCTTTATCTTTAGTGATATGTTTCAGTTTCTAAGCATGGTGTTAATTGGCTGATATATCCCAACAGTCCACATCAAGTCTGAAGAGCCCAGGTCTGATGCCTCAGGCTTCCTTCCCTCTCTGAGACTCAGCCAGGTGTCCCCTCATTCACCACTAGGTTAGGTAACAGGTATCATATTAGGGGAAAGGATTTCATAAATTCTTTTGACTTTGATAAATGAATATCTGCTTTTTCATTGTGTAACATTTTTCAGAATTAACAATAACACAGGGCACTTTTTTAGCCTGTTAGAGTCATTAGTACCCTTCTTAAAGGTACATATGTGTTCATATAAGATTTATTGTTGGGCTTTTCATCCCTTTCATAGAGATAGGACAATGTATAGAGTCAGAAGCAGGGACTGAGAGTGGGAAACAACATGTGGGAAAGGAGCCACAGGTCAGATTTGAACCCTGGCCACTTGCTCCTGAGGACAGGGCCTCTGTACATGGACGTGCACTCTAATTGCTAGGCTACCCATGCCCAAAGGTACAAATATGTACTGAAAAAGCGAGGTACAGGTGTATTACAGGTGTGGCCTGTGACAGCACTGCAAATAGAACTGGCTGATAGTTCATTTCTACTCAGGTAAGACCTTTTACTTCTCACTCAAATACAGTGGGCTGATGTATTAGCCTCACACATTTAAAAAAATCCTAAATGCCAGGGCAACATGTAACCTAACTTGAATTATTTTCCTTATTTTGGAAAGGGTTTCATCATTAAGCTGGTTTAAGGATCATTTTCATGACAGGCCTCCTGAATGTACCCGCCCAATCGATCAGGAGAATCCGCATACTAAACAAGACGATAAGAGACAGGACTGAACATGTTTTTCTTTATTTGCAATAAAAAATAGGTACAAGATCTCCCTTTACAAATATACCAGGGAAATGCAGCACATTGTGAACCCCGCCCCAAGAATGGAGAGCGACTGACTGCAGTAGAGTCACAAACAAATGGAAGGACAGAATTATACAGAGAAACAGTGCATTCACATGCACACCAACAAGAACACAATCACAGCCAGAGATCTCATGTGAAAACATTTGGATTCAGTCTGATCTTCACTCTGGAATAATGTGAGTGGTAAACAACTGATTTCCTTTCATGACTTGAAGACAGAGTTAAGTCACCGACACTTTTCATCATTCATCCATCCATCCATATTTTTAGGGTACAGACATTTTACAAACAAACACAGATAGGTTTATAATCAGTGTTTCTCATCAAAACATATTTTATCCTAACAAAATCATGTTTTTCAGCATTATAAAAACTCCATCTTTTGTGTGGTCATGTGTCCAAAACAAGCTAGAAATGTTCTTGCTCTAACACTTAATAATAACAAAAAATGGAAACACAATGGAAATAAATCGTTGCTCTACAGCACCTCTAGTTGTCAAAATTTCCATACAGTAGCTTTAATACAAGGATTACTCTAATTATTTTTCCAACATTTAACCAAATTTCTTATAATTATCCTGCAGAGGTTTTTATACCCAAGAAGCTGCATGGAAACATAAAATGTTACTCTGATTGATTTTAAGTTTCTCAATTGAACAGTTGGAGAAAATTTAGCTAAACATGACACAATTAACTTGTTAAAGGCTCAGAATAAACAATGCAATTTGAACAATGTCTTAAAAAAATAAATTAGCAAAATTATTTGTCAGGCCTCCAGGATATACACAAAGTTTTTTCTTTTCTTTTTTAGAAACACTGACTATAACCATAGACTGTTTACTATTTAACTCCAACTTCAAGCACTGTAATCACCCTACAGTGTGCATGTAAATGTACTGAAAGAGAGAGAGAGACAGATAGAGGGTGAAACGCTTCTTAAATAAAACATTACAAAGGCCTCCGAGTTACATTGATATACATATAAAATCACCCAAATTAAGATTTCACCATACACTTACACTTAAGGGCATAGCAGAGAGAGAAACAGAAAATAAAATACACAATCAAACCCTAAAAACTAAGTCTGTATCTGAAGTCCCAGAGATATGCTACAATAGGACTGAAAGGTTCCAGATCACGGGGATCCGGGAGGATGCATTTTTTCTGCGTTTTCCTAAATGAAACTCGAGCTTGTGCGATAGCCCGTCTTGCGTTCCAATCTCGCAAACAACTTCCTTTCAAAACAAAAAAGAGAGATGTTGTCATGTTTCTATGAGACAGTCTGAGGTATGAGCCCACCACGATGTGAGGCCGCAGGTTTTGGAGCTCCACGTGGATTTCAGCTCAGTCAGGAAGATTTTCAAATGAAGCAGCTGTAGCACTTTCGCGTACGGAAATCTGACCTCGTGTGCAACTGAGTGACCAGATTTTGCAAATGTTTGAGAAAAAGAAAAATGTACTCCCACTACAGCCAGAACAGTACATTCACTTTGATGTGTTGCCGTCATGCCAAGTGTTTTTATTTTTGCGTAATACTTCTGTTATGTGAGGTTTATTAGAAACTGCACCTGTACACACACAGTCAGTGATGGATACGGGGTGCCACATGGATCTGTGACAAGCCCCCTGTTGTTTAAGCTCATGTGACTACTGGTTTGTTTATGTAAAAAAAAAAAATGTATTCCTCTTGAACCATTTCGCTCACACACACGTGTTTGATCCTTCATAACAGAGAGTCAGGCAGATTTCCTCACAGCTTTTTCAGACAGTAAGAGGAGGAGAGGTGAGAGCTCACTCGTTCAGAGATGTGTTGTAGCCCGGTTCATCCAAGTGAGAGGAGGCAGGTGAGCCAGGGGCTGGGTGCACGGAGACCCGACCCACCTACCTCTCTCAGCACAAGGGACCTTTTCAGAACTCATGAGGATCTGACAGAATGACTTGATTTTTTGTAAATGACCAAGTAAACACGTGTGTAAATGAGAAAATTATTCAGTCAAAGTAAACAAATGAATGACTGACAATTACTGAATGAACCGCAGAACTGCATGGAAGCTCGAGCCGATGCCCGATCACCGCGGCCTCTTGCGCGTGACGAAGATGAGGACCCTTCGGATGGCAATGAGGCGGTCCTTGAGGGAGTTCATGGCGAGGATGGTTAGCTGGGCTCGGTTTTCCAAAGGAAGGACAGCGAGGAGCCACCAGCACCAGGCAGGACCGCTGGGACTGGCCTGCAGGAGAAAAAAATAGACATCCGGATTATCCCTGTGTCCTATAACTAGCGCATTTAAAAATAATGTCAGTTGCATAAGAGGATCTGTGATCATGTTCTTTTTTGAGCTCTGAGCTTTTAATGTGTCTCTGCTGCCTTCTAGCAACTTGCACACACTATTGCTTTTTTATTTGACATTCCTCTCAATTTCAATACTGGACAGTTGCTTTTTTTTTTTTTTTTTTACCAAGGTATCAAATAATCATGCAAATTCAACAATATACAGAGGAAAATCCCCCATCAATTTGACTGCTCACACGTCTTAGAACATGAAACCGCGGGCAAGGGACCCAAAGCTTAATTTGCATATGTTAGAGCAGTCTATAAAAAATTATCTCCTGTTATCAAGTTTTCTTTAGACAGCTGTGAAAATAAAGTAGTATTGCAATATTAACAGACCTGTGGGTCAGTGTCTTTGCTGGGAAGGTGTCCGAAGTGGCTGAGGATCTGGCTCTTCATGTTGTCTTTCAGGGAGGTGAACCAGCTGTTGGCCTGCTCGTACACGGCATCATGCAGCTTCAGAAGCTCAGTCAGCTCCTCCCCTTCCACCTGATCACACATACACAGATTTTATTTATAAATGTTTTGAAACACCAAGATTGCACAATACGCAATTCAAAACAATTTATTTTAACTGAAATCATAATAATTAAATCAAACATCAACATTAGCAAACCTCTCTGTTATTAGTGCAGGAGGAGAATATTTTACTGTTCTGGAAAAACTAAATTTGTCAGTGGCACAGGGTAGGAAACCGAGAGCTGCATTTTCTTCTCTCTAATGCTCAGCTGTCACATAGTTGCTGCAGGCTCAAACTAGTTATTTTTCTACCATTTGTGACATGTCCCTGACTGCAGCATGATGGTGAGTCTCATAAATGTCATCTCAGCCTACCTTCTTGTCTTCCAGATACTCGATCTTGGCGATATTGTAGCCGTCTCTCTGGCCATGGCTGAGGACCTTGAACCGAGACACGCCGATGGTGTCGACCACAGAACGCCCATCAGGAAAAAACTGCACATCTCGCACCTGAAACACAATTCATGATGAATTAAAACTGATCTGAATCACAGTCATTTTACTGTATGTGTATAAAAGGTAAACGTAACAGTAACATTCTGTTGCTGCTCTTATGACATGAGCACTCACCTGAAGCATGCAGCCATGATCGGCAAAGCCTTTGAGCTCGTCAGCTATACACATGCCAAACTGCTTGGTTCCCGTCTCCATGGAGCGGCGAATCATGAGGCGGTAGCGTGGCTCAAAAACGTGCAGGGGGCAGGGGATGGTGGGGAAGGCCATTGTGCAAACAAAGATGGGCACTTCCTGGTTTAGGCTGCAAGAGAGAAACAAAAAAAAGAAAAATTATAAAAACTGTAACAGCTCAAGAAATCCAATATTTATAGAATGTGCTGGTCTAGGGTTTTATGTTTTACTACAAATATTTTAACCATTTATTTTGTCCATAGGTGAACTATTGACTTAAAACTCACTTGGACAGCTCCTTCATCTCCTCTTCGTGGATTTTCTTCCTCTCTGCCAGCTCGTCTCCAAGGTAACGCTGCAGCAATTCCTCCATGAGCACAGTCTTTTTGTAACCCCTGGTGGCCAGATACTGCAATGACAACAGACATACACAAATGGTAAGATATTTATTACATTCAAGGGCTTAAAATAACAATTATTTTCATTTAAGATTTTTTCAAATCTATGACTCTAAATCTGTAAACAATGGCTACAAAATCTCAGAAAATGAAGAAGAGATATTATACTTTCTATATATTATAACCACAACGTTCCCAATAAAAACATGAAACCCTTAATCTATCATGTGTTTCCTGTTTGTAATTATAAAATGTGTGTACCTCAGCCAGATTCTCCTTGCACAGAGGGCAGTTGGGGTTGTGGTCCATGCAGCGTTCTAGACATTTGAGGCAGAAGGTATGTCCGCAGGGAGTGGCCACTGGCTCATAGAACAACCTTCGGAGAAACAACAAAATGTATTTGTTAAGACACTGCAGCTGCTTGACCTAAGCTGTTAGCTGCTGATTTCACAGAGAGCTACATTTCTGGACACAATAGTTATCTGATTTGAAAACTGTTGCAAAAATCTGTGAATACAATAAAAGCATGAATTAGAGTGGTGGTATAGTGTTGGTCTGCGTCCACTGACCTCATGCAAAGTGAACACTCCATGTCTCTGCTGTCCAGCAGCTCGGCAGGAACCGTCCTACCTCCACACACTGATGCCGTCTGAGAGCTGCACAACCCGTCTGGAAAAAATGAATCACAACATCAGGAAACACATTTCTCTTTGGTGAGTTCAGTTTTTGTTTTTATCTACAGAGGAGAGATGGATGATTTCTATTTCAAGCGGTGTAACTCATGACTCATTTTATTTCCCCCCTATGGCTCATAAAAATCTCACAACAAATATTTCTACATTTTATCTCATGGCCAATTTTCCACTAGGTTTTTCTTGGAGTCACGTTGAAGTTCTGTCTGTGGCATGGCTGGAAATAGCTTAATTGGTTCATTAGAGAAAGTCTAGCTGCAGGATGATGCTGCATTATATTAAGGACAGAGGGTTCAATACATAGCAAACAGTGTTGTGGTAATTCAATATGGTCAGAGAACACTAAATTATTCTGTTTTAAATTAAATTTCAGATTCTCCTACCAGGTCTGAGCAGCTTAGAGGGAGTGTTGAAGATTGCAGAGGGTCCATCTCCGCTGTGTTTCCTCTTGAGGCCACCAGGGGGAGCTGGGATAGCAGCCAGAACTCCAGCTAGGCTCTTGGTGCTTTCTTCCACTGCTGCTGCATCTGATCTACCAGGAGACGCAGCAGACAGTCTGGAGGATGAATCTTCTGCTGGAGCACTTTTACTGACACTGAACTCTGAGTCCTGGATTCACAAAATACAGAAAGGCAAAGAAACAGATAAGTGAGTTGCTAATTTATGATGGGATGATTGATGATGACGTAGGGCAAGGTGATATTTCAATATTATAGGTTTATCTTGTTTGTTTAGGTCAATGTTTTACATAAAATGCCGTTTCTCATTCAGGTAATTCCGTCAATTACCTGTGAGGAGGAGGCAGAGGAGGAGGAAGAAGAAGAGGAGCAATGTCTTTGTGTGAGCGGTCTCAGTGATCTGAGCAAGGCGGGAGGTTTAATGAGGCGGGTTGCCAACCCCCCTTGAAGTGGGTGCAGCGGTGTTGGCATGTCTTCATTCTCAAACACGGAGGAGAACAGCTCGCTGAGGACCTGCAGGAAAAAACCGCCACAGAGCATTTAGAAAATGTTCACAATACAAACAGATAGAAGAGCAGTATTCATATCAGTACTTTATTTTACTAAGATGAAGAAGAAGCTTATGCATGTCTCAAAACTTTCAAATAAATTTTTTTTTTTTAATATAACAAGAGGTTACTCTTACTTTCTGAGCCTCCAGTTTTACTTTGGTCCAGTCCGGCTTTAGAGCCACACACATCAAATATTCCTGAAAGGCCTCGTCATTTCGTCCCCCTTTACTCAGCGCTGTAGCTTTCAGACAATGAGCCTGGGAGAAAATAAATTGTAAGACAATGTGAGCAATGATATCCAGTGTTTTCTTTTTACATGCCATTGAAACATGTTTCTAAATACATACATTCAGAATAAAGTGATTTACAGGCTGTCTGTCTTCACTAGTGTTGAACAATTCGTATCCATGTCTAAAAAATACACTCAATAAAACTACCATATGTAAAAATATGAGAAAGTCGACTCTAGACAAACATTTGCAGCAAAGAGATATTGAGTATTTGTTTGTATTGTTATACTGATGGGTAAATGCTAATGTGCTCTATATCATTTTTTTTAATCTACATATAAAAAGATTTATTTGGTTTTATATCAGATAAAGTATCCATTTTTACATTTGTGGTCTCACCTTTGTCATGAGAGGTTTCATCCTACAGAGGCTGCTGGCGTCCTGCACTGCTTTACTGAAGTCCCTCATCTCCATGTGCAACTCAGTCCGCTGACACAGCAGTCGGCCTGAAGAGGGCACTGTACACGGGGGAAAAAACATACACATCATCAGCTCAGTGGACAGGCCTCCAGAGAAAGGGTGAGCTTTTATTCAGTCCAACAAAGTAGGGCAACAATGCGTCTGCATCAGAATGTGGTAACTTATGCGGTGGTAATGACGATGATGTCGGTCAGGTCAGAGGACGATTACCAGTCTGTGTTTATGTTATACAAACAGTTACTGCATCGTCACAAACAGCTCTGAGTGCCACATTAACAAACTAAACACCCAAACTAATTGTTACATGAGCACCGCCACCTTATACTTGGATACCCAATTTGGAGTTCAGGCTCGTATTTTTTCTCAGCCTTGTGTCATTGATTTCAATTTTAAATACAAAGAAGTATCAGCCGGATGAAAACATTTTATAAAGGGAGGACCACTTTAAATCCAGAATCAGCTAAAAGTACGTATTAGTTCATTTGGGGTTGGTTGCTTTTCGTTTTGCCAAGATGTAAATTTAATTTCCAGCCGGTCGTATTCTTTTTTTTTTTTTTAAAGGTTTATTTTGGGGCTTTTATGCCTCTATTTCAGGGAGAGGACAGCGAGCAGAATCAGAAATCAGGGAGAGAGTTGGGAACGACACGTATGAAAGGAGCCACAGGTTGGACCCTGACCCAAGCCACCGGCCCAGAGGACCACAGCCTCCGTACATGGTGCGAGCACACCAACCACTAGACTACCCGGTCACATTCTTTTGACACCAAACTTTCCTGTATCAACTTGGATAATTTAACAATTTGCAACTGAAAAAACATTTTTAAAGACATCTTTAAATATCTGCAACTTAACTTGTTATATCATATAACTTGCATAACAACTATACTTTTCCATCCTTGGTTTGATTGAAAGTAATACATTAGCAAAGTTTTGGAAAGGCATGAACACAATGTTCCTACAGTGTCCTTCCAGTTTGCCAAGTTGGTGACCCTTACTCATTTTCCCACAATGTTATTTGCTTTTGGCACCTCGCGGTTGGAACATTGGATTCTAAAAACCTACGGAAAAGTTTACCAAAGGCTAGAAGTGGAACGCTCATCTTTTCTGATAAAAACTGAACGAGAAGCGAAGAGAGAGGTGGCCTGAGCTGAATCAGCTGAGACTTCAGCAAAACACCAACAGAAGGGCCAGCAGACTATACTGATTTAGTCCCATAGAGGTTGGACTATAATTACATGTACAATTACATTGTAACAGCTTCTATGTAGGAGTAAATAATAATTTATAGGAATAAAGATGCAGAACATTTAGCATGAAGAAAGGGGCTTCTGGCCTTCTTCATAGGACAGGGATATCACCCTCATGGACTTGAGGTCGCGGTGATCTTGCCCACCAAAATCGAATAAATTCAAGTTAAAAACAAGTGGACGTTTTATTCAGCTTTTTAGACATGATCTCCCTGCATTTCTCTGATATCACCATCACGAGTCTAGGGCGGACATCCAAAAAACATCATGTTGTTTGTTGCTATCACTAGTAAGGAGTAGTAATAAAAAAAAAAAAAGATTGAATCATGTGTAATTGAAAATATAAAATGGACTATTGCCTCCAGTAGCACGTTATGAATAGTTGAGTACTGTTTTTGTGGATATTTTCGATCCAGATCTACTAGAGACACACAATTGGAAAGGCAACTGAAGGGCCTCCTGTGTTGACCTCTTTAGAGAGGTTGTATACTAACCTAATATGCAAAATAAGGAATTCAAGTGGCCTTCCTACAACTGAGTAGAGCCCTGCTGTGTCTGTTTTATTGCTGGTTTGCCCGACATGTAAGGGTACTGCGTAGTTCACTGAAGTATTCAGGTGTGGGAATGAAGTAAAACCCAAAACAACCTGATCTAGAGTTTAATAAACTTTGAGGAACTGAAAGGATTCCAGACATATTGCTTTTGCAAAGGAAACCTAACCTAGTGCTTACACATATTTGCTAGATCATTTTCACAAAATCTATCGTTATGCACTACAGGAGTGGGTAGTGCACCCTTACTAAGGCTTGAGTCCACATGAAGAGTCATAATGGTGTTACAGAAACAGTTATGTGATACATGATAAAGATGTTACACATACTGGATTACTTTGATAAAAGTGGCACAGTGACTCTACATCCTCATGTATACTCATAATAAGTGGACCTATGAGCAGACCACACCTGATGCAAAACAGACTACTTATTCTATATATGTATTCCTTCCTGGGTTAGACTACATGGGTAACAAGATACAATTACACAAGCACTTCCTGTCAACACCAACAAGGCTCTTGGGCATTGTTGGGTTCATTATCTGGTGTCTGTGTATACTATGATTGGCAGTTTGATCTATTTGACCAAGAATATCTGACTCAACTAAACTTGGCAACAATTAACATTCACTGTAACATGATTATGAGACTGCTTTAGCTCAACGATGCTAGAGCAGGGGAATGTAGTTCCTCAAGATGGATGTGCTTCTACTGAGACTGGGGATAACCTATATCCTCAAAGATCCAGGATGAGATCCATAACAGGTTACCTAATGTTTTTTTTAGCATCTTGTTTGTCCCGGTGTGACCCCTGCATTTTCTTCTCTGAGCTCTCCCTCTTGTGCAGAGAAGAGTTTTTTTTCTTCTTTCCTTTAAATGAATTACTGTGTTGTCATGTAACCAATTAATCTTTTAAATCAACTTTAACTATCTAAAATGAGAAAGCTGTGGATTTGCTTTGGTTGTGAAACCTAAAAAAAAAAGAAAACGGCAATCTCTTTTTAAGTGCCCAATACGGCACTGCACACAGTTACACAAACTTGTTTGTGTAAATCAGCATCTGACAGGAAAAGATTTGCGTAAATGGCACAGGTTGGATAACAGCTGTACTTCTGCTGACATCATGAGCCCATTACGCTCGTCCGGCATCACAGATACCAGAAGGCTTCCTTCTGTGTTTGTTGGGAAAATACTGACATAGCTGCGAAAGCACTCTGGCCTCCAGTCACCCAGATTCCTTCACATGACAGAAGGCATGAATCAATATTGATCTGGGGGTGAAATATCTGCCATTTACAATTTTCCTCTCCAATTGATGATTTTATACGAGTTTGGTCATCTGATATAGGCAGCTTTGCCATCACCTTGTTTCACCCCTTAAGTTATTCCATGACCACATGACCACAGACAGGAGATGGATTTTTAATGTGTGCCTCTTATATAGGCCAGGAGAACGAGGGCACTTCAACTGTCTTTTAGGATTCAAACTTTGCAACACGAGACCTGCCCTGGCGCACAATTAATTTAACATGGTGGCACTATTTATGTAATGTGCCATGAGGACAGCACATTCTGTATTTTTTTGCGCAGCAGGGTCCAATGAAGCACACGGGAGATATTTTACATGCTGAAGTAAGGTGTTGTTTTACTGCTGTAGTTTGTAGCATGAGTTAAAGGTTATCCATTTTTCTACCCCAATTTGTTATCCAACACATCCCCAACCGGCACCTTATGAAACACAACCTGCAAGGGGAGGAGTTAGATAAGGCTGAAGTCAAACACGGTCTATCCCTGCTTAGGAATGTATACACATGGGATCTAATCCTGTTGCAGGTAAATATAATATATTAACTACTGTATAAACGAATAAGTGGGTTACATCCATCCCTAATACCTGATCTATTAACAACTACAGTGCTTAAGTGCAGACACAGACAACATGATGTAAATGTGCCACTGAGAAGCTGATGACCAGTATGTGTGCTGCTTAGGTAATGATGAGGTTTTGTATGTCATATAACGTCTGACCTCAGTGCAGTAAAGTTAGGTAAGAGATTCGCCCCCTAGCGGTGACACCGAGCAGCTGCAGACCGAAAAGAAGTAGGTCACCTACACAAACACTGCAGTTCTGTTGCAAAACGTGCCACGTGCCGACTATATGTTACACGAAAGATGAATGGTCACACACGAGAGGCATGTCTCCTCTTACCTAAATCCAATGCTGCATTGTACTTCTCCAAGGCATCCGGTAGGTTCTGTCTTTTCCACAGAAGTTCCCCTTCGATCCAGTATTTCCTAGCTCTGCTCTCAGTGGCAAACAGTTTGTCCAGCAGGCCGCTGAGAACAACATTCAACCTCCAGCCATTTGGTAGTCCTTTTTTGTTCAAAGTTAACTTGCACTGCACACAGTCTTTGACAGAGTCGTCCTCCAGGCAGCTTTTGCAGAAAGTGTGTCCACAGTCCACCGTGGTGGGCTCGTGGAGGAGACACTTGCAGAGGCGACATGAAAACAAATCCAACACTTCATCCTCTGCGCCATCCCCATCAGCTTCAATGTCATCATCTCCTCCACTGCTGCTTTTTACGTGTCCGTTTAAGGTCCCGGTGATGCCCAGCTCTTTCTCGCGAAGAGTCCGGGCGATGGTTTCTACTAGGAGGGGTAGTTCATCCGGGCGCAGTTTGCCCAAGTTGGCCGCCGTGCAATACGAGTCCAACGCCTCAGATATGCGCCCAGCCCGGGCTAAAGAGTCCGCTTTCCTCAAACACAAACCCCTGTCCGGCTGCTGGAGGTCTGCGAGCTGAGAGCTGTAGATCTCCACGGCCAGGCTGTAGTCTCCGGCGCGGTTTGCTTCCTCGGCCACCTCGAGCATCTCAGGGAAGATCCCCGCTGCTCCGGGGTTGGAGAGCGGGTGGAGGAAGAGCTCAACCTGCTGGTGGGGCCTCACACCCGTTTCCATCTTCTTCTTTTTTCTCCCCCAAAATAAAAAAATATGCGAATGAAAGGATCACTGATGGTCTTGCAGAAGCAGACCAAACCCACACATGTTCTCAGAAATCATTTCGGTAAAGTCAGGCTAAATATCATAAACTTTTAATCCAGTGAAGGACATTAGAAGTAGGTTAGGTCTCATTCCGAGTCTGTGCATCATTATAAGTCCCACAAACACTCAGCTGTGTCCTACTCCACCAAGAGACGTGGTTACCTTCTAAACAAAACGCCGGCTCTCCGAGGTGACAAGGTGGTCGTGTTGTGTTTCCGCCCTCTTTACAGCAAGGAGGCGGTCTGTTACTGTCTCCCCTCTATTGTTGGAAACTTTCCAGATAGTGACACTTTTTCACAGAGAACGGGAATTAAATCCTACAGCAAATGCATATATAATAAGTGTATATACACATCTGACAGCCGGTGGGTAAAGTCCAACGCGCTTAGAAAGTAAGAAGCTTAATTTCCATTTGGTCCGTCGCGCTTCAACTCTTCAACAAGATCAAAATATAAACTCACTTTTAAGAGTTTACCGTATTGTACAAGCAAACATAAAGAAAAATGTCCTTGCTACAGATCTACAAGGCAGCTACTTCTCGGCTGATCGGTTGTTGTTTTTATGTAAGAGACCCTGGAAGCACTAAAGCCGAAGCTAGCGAGCTAACACCGATTGCCCCCGTTTCTCTCTCCCCGTCGTTCAACTCCGACACGGGAAACTTATTTTTTCTCAAACTGTTATAGCTCAACGATTCCGCGTATCGTACCCCCGTCTTAAAATAGAGAAAATCCAGGTGAAAACAAAGCGGTCGCTGGGGTATTCCATCTTGGTCGCTAGCCAGCTAGCTCCTCTGGCTAAAGGTTGTCGCTTCTTCGGATTTCACGTATCATTCGCCGAGGCGTCACGTGATGCACGCGGGGGTCTCCCATTGGTCGACAATGTGGCTCACTTATATAACGCAAATTATATTGTATAACCTCTCCGACGCAGACAGACAGTGTTATATGCATGTCTATGAGCTCCACGGAAGCCCACATTAAAATTGTTTTTTTTAACGTGATTACAACACTTTAAGATGTCTTCAGGTGTAAGAAAACAGATCGTAAAGTATGACCCTAAATATCACTTTGTCCCAGGTTAACCCTTACTTCCGGCTGTGGGATTGATTCATTTGTTTATGTAATTCTTTATATAAGCAGTGTTACACGTCTTGTTAGGAGTTTTTTCTTTTAATACATGTTAAATGTGTATCATAGGTCAGAGTTATTTTGAGCCACAATCAACAGAATAAGAAGACCTCAGTCACCTGGATTAGATCCAGTCTCACATTTAGTGGTGCTATTCAGCTCTGACCCAATTCAGAGACTGAGCTTCTCTACATGACCCAGCCCACAAAGTTGGCTCCTTCCAGAGGAGTTGGAGGCTGAGCTGATCATGACCCCCAGGAGCAGACATGACCACTGACTAACCACATGGGTGACTGACTGCGCCTCATCTTTAAAAGGTATAAAAAAATATTATGTACTGTAGGTAGACAACTTTAGATTGTTGTAGTGCTGTTCATAATGCAGTTTGGATGACTTTTGACATTTTGTCAGTGCATAGTGTTGAATGTCATGTCTTCAAGCTCATACAATCTACAGATTTATTTGCAGAATATTTAAAGCTCCTGTGGGGAGTTTTTAGCTTGTTCTGAAACAGACTGAAATTAATATTGACGCCTTTTTATGAACTACAAAAGCAAAAAAAACCCATCAGAGACAAGATGGGCAATTTCTGTGATGTTATTTTCAAAGTCTGAAACCTAGCCGGTGTCATACAAAGAAATGAACTGCATGATGCGGAAACAGCCTTACGCGATTTTTTTTTTGACGAGTGATACATCTAACTATTACGGAGCCCCTGAAGTCCCAAAAATAATATCTTGAGGTATTATCTAGTGCAAGTTAAATGATGTGTTGTGCGCACAAGTTAATATCTTGTGAGTATAACTTAATGACCCCGTTCCAACAAGTTATCATGTTGTGGGCACATGTTATTATCTAACTTATATATAGATAAGATCTCGTTATTACAAGAAAAGACACACATTACAAAGACTAAAATGATACTAGAGGGTTAATGAAGTTTGCATTGTGGCAGGCAGAGGAAGGTGGAAGATCAAAAGGCAACGATGACCAGGGTTATTGATTTGATTGTGTTTTATTTTCATCTCGGTTTAAGGCATTGGGAAATATTATCATCTTTGAGTAATACAGATGGTATTCTCATGAGCTTGTTGACTTAGCGCAGGCATCTGAAGGCGTTAAGGTTGTTCAGACGGAAAGCAAAGCACGCTCTGACCTACTTGACATAGCGTCATTCTTCCAGGATCAGTTAAATAGATATGGTATGCTTCACCGATATAAAGTCATGCTTCTGAATTGTATTCAAGCTGGCTATGTGGTGTCTCAAGATACACTTAGGCATTTACTGAAAATACTTTAACCCCTCGTTATAACGAGATCTTTTCTCATAATAACAAGATCTTTATCTCGTTATAACAAGAAACCAGGCAAAAAAAAATTTCTCCACTTGAATGCAATACGCTTCCGTAAGATAATGTATGTATTATTTGGGACTTCAGGGGCTCCGTAAACTATTTATTTAAAGATGGGGAAGATTTTTTGTTGAATAAGCAGTACAGGACAAACAAAACAGAAAAGAGATATGATGTACGGCTTTGTCTACAAGGGGGTTCCAAAATCGACGCAAAGCACAAGTTCCCATGGGAGCTTTAATTTTCATACTTAACATGATCAAAGTTAGACAGAACAAATTTCTAGAGTGTACTGCACATGAGCTATACCAAAGGTGTAACTGAATATATATAATGGCTGAATACAATGTTAACCAAACTCACATCAAAGAAAAAACCTGAAATATACACCTGATTTCTTAAGAAATAACAATAAGGGAAGGTGAGTAATTTCTTGATGAAATTCTTTTTAAATTAAAAAGTAAAATCTAAAGGAAAAAAATCAAAGTTGGAATAATTTGAATTCCTCCTTCCCTCTCCCTCTCCCTCTCCCTCCGATCTTTGTGACTTTGTGTTAAAACGTGATCTCTACTTGTAGTCAATAATGTTGGTGTGACTTAAAATGATCAATGATCAAATGATCATCCAGGCTGAAGTCAGTGGTGACTCTTCTGAGATTTCATTCGTCAATGAAGAGCCACAGGACCTTCATAAACAGGATGCGATGGATTCTGACCCTTTTTTTTTTAGGTCAACATGTGGTGTCTCAGCATTATTTAAACCTCCCGCTGATAAACACGCACATGTTCCAGCAACAATCAATGCTTGATGGTGAGCGTATAGTGACTCACTCCATTCTTGATTTTTACAAACACCACTTTGTCTTCTTCAGAAGTTTATGTACCTTTATTTATTTTTAATTTAACCTTTATTTAATCACGAGTAAGCTCTTTGAGATTAAAAATATATTTTCTAAGAGTGTCCTGTTGGCCAAGACAGGCAGAAGCCCAACAACCAAGTTTATGACAAACAATGAGCAGCCATACCTACAAACCAAATATAAGACATGAACACATTAAAGGACATGAGGGGAACATATATGTCAAAGTCAAACAACAACCAGAAATAAATTAGTCAGAACATGCACAGGACGATGCACCTGACTCCAAGTCATTCAAATCACTTTAAAAACATCCAGTGAGACGCTGTGTGGACCAGAGTCTGGTAGGTCTGGTAGCTGGAGAGGTGTCAGTTCACTTCCTGAGCACTGCCGAGTTGCCCCTTGAGCCAAGCACCGACCTCCGCCACCAACTCAGGAGCGCTTGTTGTGTGCAGCCCCTTCACTCTGACATCTCTCCGTTAATGCATGTCCATAGGATCCTGTTTGTGTGTGTGTGTGTGTGTGTGTGTGTGTGTGTGTGTGTATTTCATCCTATGTGTGTGTAGCATGTTCAATAACAGAGTGCGAAATTGAATTTCCCCTTGCGGATGAATTAAGTATATCTTCTGGTCTTCTTCAAGTCACATTTACGATACTTAAAAATAGAAATCTGGTGACACAGTGCTTGAAGATGCTCTCTCACTCTCCGTCAGGAAAACTATACACATACTATAAATAAAGTCTCCTTAAACAGACTGCATCGCAATCACAAAATTGATCAATCTCTGAATTGTACTCCAAATACACTGAGTCTTTTGATAACTTTTAAACCCTCCATTCAAAGTGTAAAATTCATATTAAATCATTTCCATCACGGGTTGTGGTCGAGGCGGTGGCATCTCTTTCCAGAAATAGTCCATCTATTATCTTTGGACACGCTTTTCTTTTTGGCTAAATGTAGTTCTGATGATAACTGTTAACATTAGGGGGTCTTTGGATTCTGCAGAGGACAGTAAATGAGACACTCCGTCTGCAAACGAAGCTGAATGGAAGTTCTTTTAATGAGATACTGAAACGTAGTAAACAAGAAACGTTCATGCCCCAAAAACTTCAGGTAAACTGAGTCACATATTTGCTAACTCAGCTACATTTCAATTTGTTTGATTTGCATTTTTCCTTTAAAAAAAGTAAAGGACACTCCAGTCTCACTCATGATGTGTATCTAAGTGGAGACTGAGACATACAGTATATCATAAACAGACATATACATATACAGTAGTGGAGAATGAGACATGTATATCTCAAAATCTATTTGAATGAGATAATTTAAACTATATATATATGTGTGGGAAGATGCCATTTAAGAAAAATATTTCCTTTTAGACTTTGGACGAAGTCCTCTAAACTGTCTAAGTTCTTTATCATTAAGCAGAAACAACAAATACACATTCCAACATAAACTGTAAGATGTTATAACATGACCTCAGATGACTAAATAAAAATTCACACCAAAAACAAAATGTGTAAGTGAATATTAAAAGACAAACAAGAAGACAGTACACATTAATATGATCGCTTCAATGATTGAAACAAGGTTGTCAAGTATTTAAAACAATACAATCTTCATTCTTCTAATGATCGATAGGAGTTTTAATCAAAAGTTGCCCAAGCAAAAGCGAGAGAGAGATAGAGAGAGCGAGAGAGCGAGAGAGAGAGATCCTCCAATGCTGCCCAATCTATGTGGGGAGAAAAGTCAGTGTGCTGTACTAGCTGCTAAATATATTCACTGTTGTCATACATTAAGACAAACTGCACTCAATGTTTCTCCATAGTAACACTTGTAAAAACATTCATACTCATTGTTAATGTCTTCGAAATATTATATTTGATATGCTCGTTGATGTGTGTATATTTTTGGCTAATCATCTGTAAATAGGAATACTTTTCTGTACTGCTTTGGCAATGTAGATATCCGATCTGTCATGTCAACGAAGCTCATTTGAATTGAATTTTTCATTTGTTTTAATTCGTACTTTTTAACAAGTACAATTCAGAGGAATACTTCTTCATTTTGTTTTGCCTTTACAAAGAACGAAAAGGTTCAGGATGAAGAAGAACGTATTAATCTGCCCTTTGTACTGTGGCAAAAATACGTACTTAAAAACATTCACATTTGCATAAGCAACCTGTGTGTGTAATCCACCACACGCTTAACAGAGGATAAGGAAGCAAATCATTCAGGTCAACTTTAATAGTTGACCAATTAAATCCAATTCAACTTGAACATAATTCTGACTCATACTGAGCAAATTCTTGAGTTTTGAATTAAGAGAGCGAGAGCAATGGTGCTCAATTTAAATTCACGGGTTGGTAAATACTGATGTTCCTTAAAGGCGGGGTTGGTAATCTCCTCCAGATCCACTTTTTTAAAGATTTTGTTTGAAATTGTCTTTAGGTCCTGAGGGAGCACAGAGGGGAGGGGGATGGGTGCAGACAGAGCACTGAGGGAATGCTACTTTCAAAATCATGCTAGTTTTCGATAATTACCAACCCTGCCTTTAAGTCCTTTTGGTTGCCAATGTATTTGTGCATTTTAGACAGTGTGCAGGAATTCGCTTGCATGTTTTGGTAATTTTCAAAAAACAAGAAATTACCCAATATTGGGTGCTATGGACTTGTATTTTTAGTTGTTGTTATCAATAAATTCCCTAATATATTTATTTATGATAGATATAGTGTTTCTATCCCAAATGTGTCAAAGATTACAAAACAGATGATAAAATGTCATTATGATAAATGCTACATGTATCACCAGTGAAGGCATGAGAAAGAATTAACATTCAGAAGTATAATTATAAAGAAAAGCCAACAAAAACTTTTCCACTTGAGGTTTCATAAATGGACGGTTGTATAAGGATGACTCGAGCCTCCCTGAAGTTGCATGATACCTCTGCAGTTTGTTTTTTTAATTCAGCACACCCTGCAGGAAGCATGTGTGTGTGTGTTTGTTTGTGTGCTGGTGCAGTGTGTCGTAACAAAAAGGACAGGCAGCTCGAACAAGATGGATGTGTTGATAAGGTGTCGTAGAGTCATATAACCTGCGCGCGCACACAGGTCTGGACATGTGCAGACGCATGTAGGCCACCCGTGCAAACACTGGCTTTAATATGCAAATACTGCACACACACACCTTTGAGCCACAAAGTGTGTGTGTGTGTGTGTGTGTGTGTGTGTGTGTGTGTGTCTGATTGTGAGCGTTATGACACGACCTATCTTCCATGCTTACATACATCCCAATGCTGTCTTAAGTAATTCATTACCTTATGAAACAGGCCCAAGCAACCCACATTCTGAACATTTTTTTGGTCCACGTTTTGTAATTTCTGTTATGAAGCTGGGACACTTCATAACACGGCCTGTCAGTGAAGTGTGTCAGCGGAAGGAGACACTGATGATTCGTTTTCATTTCACTGCAGAGCCCAGCTTGGAGTGAGATGACACCCACAGATTTTTACTTTAATTAGACATAAGCTTCTCACTAATAATTCAGAAGGAATTGACAGATGATGTTGTCCTCGTGGATGTAACATTCAGTTATGGAGGCTGTTTAAGTAACACCCACTGGATAACAGATCATATAATAGATACACAATCTTAAAACCCCTGTGAGGAGTTTTTAGCTTATGAAACACACTGACATTAATACTGATGCCTGTTGATGACCTACAAAAGTAAAGGAGACGGTCAGGGAGAAGAGTGACTATCTCTATAGTGCAATATTTTAATAAAATGTGATTCCAGAGATATGTTGCAGAACCGTCTTAATTTACATTTTTCTCTGCAGACATTCTCAAGAAGTGATACACTTGAAAGAGAAGGAAGCAGGATGATTGTGTTATAAAACCACACTCTGAACATGTACGTGACAAAATCGGCTAACCGCTTTGTCCACAGGGGGCGCCAAAATCATCTTGTGTTTGAACATGAGTCATGCAGGCATAACATCTCAACACAATAGGAGTATTTCATATAGTTTATCACACAGGCCTCACGTCCAGAATATTAAAAAAAACATATAGGTGACTGTTTGGAGGTCATGTATGGTCTTAAGTGGACATGTAAGGTTGTTGTGATGTCATTGTTCTTAGAATAAAATTGTTTTCTCTGGTAGATATAATGCTTATATCAGACATTGTGTATTCAGGCCAAACCTGCACCAAATCACCCAGTGTCACCATCTAGTGGATATTATCCGACATGAAAACTGTTTCTGCAGATGTTGGAGTTACATGATCTTTTGTTTGTTTCTAACGGAAGCAAAATGTTCACATGTAAAGTTGTAGAGTAGAAGAGTAGAAGCACTGGGATGAATGTGTGTAGGGCTCCTCACATGTAGTGCTTACCCATTTTCTTATGGGCACAAGTATCTCGTCTTTATTTTAAATGAACTGCTCCGTGGAATAATTCATTGTTTTCAGTCATGTTGCCAGTGTGTAGAACAGGAGGACAAAAAGAGCTTTAAAAAGTAGCTTCCACCATTAAACACTGTGGAGCTGCAGCACAGGCTTGTTACTTTTCCAACACTACAAAACTAGGCATGTTTACATCACCTAAACAAAAAACCAGGAGCACTCTCGACAGTTAAACACAGTAAAAGGTGATCGCAACCAGACTAGAAAGAGACAAAAAGTCAGCACACAAATGTCCTTTAGGGTTCTTTTGTCCGGGTAAGATAGAAACTACAACAGCAAAGGACACGTTTTGGCACTAGGCCTCGACCTAAAGGACATTTGTGTGCTGACTTTTTGTCTCTTTTGTGTTTACGTCACCTGACAGCCACAGAAAAACCGAGATATTAAGACACAATGGAGGTTTTGGGCACTTGTACAGCACCTGTCACATTATTTCAATCTCTGAAAGCAGCAAAGTCCTTGCCAGAACTTCACTTCAGTGATGTCTACTCGTTTATATCTAGTGGAGAATCCTCTCCCTTACACATTCACTAGGATGAAAACCTCCAAAAACAGGACAGCTTTATGTATTTTGAAAGTGTCTTGGTCAACTTGGGAAGAAAAGCTCAAACAACTCATCATCATCAAAGCATAGGTGAGTGCTAATAGGCTAAAGTAGCATTAACTAACATGCAAGTTAACGTTGCTGTACGTTAGTTTAGTACCAGGACGACTGTCAGCTGACAGTGTTAGTTTGTTCCTTTGTTTTCTCTAAATGAAGAAAACGGCTCGCTCATGGGGACCTAAGCCGTACTCAGGAAGTGACCTGGCACTTCTCCAACCACCAGACCAACTTCCACATTTTAATCCGCACGAGACTTGAACCGGGAACCCTCCGGTTCCCAACCCAGGTCCATACAGACTGAGGACATCAATAATGATCATAAAGGCCAGATGGAATGATGAGTAAACATCAAACCCAGAGGATGACCTACATCTAAAATAGGCACAGGCATTCCACGTGGTACACAGGGCCCAAACTAATATCTCCAGATGGATTCTCAAATTGATTTTTCAAGTGTTTGGTTTTTCTATTTTTCACGGGTGTCACATGCTAAAAGAAGCAGTCGGTGAATGCAGCTGTTCTTTGACCCAGTTTGCTAAATATAAGTACACGTTGAAAAGATGATGAACCCGTTTGGTACGGAGACCTGGCCTATATAAAGTGTACAAGGAAACAGGTGTTTGCAGGAGACCTTCAATGGTTAAAGAGGGGGTTGTTTCTAAAAAGGGGAATTTTCAGGTGGACTTCACAATAAAGCCTCAATTTGAATAAAAATACAGGAAAAGTTTCTCTCTTATTAATATTTTTAAATCTAGTTTTTAAAAGGTTCAGCTCTGCACTGTTTTCAATGTTTCATTGTCTTGAATTTCTAAATAAAAAATGAAGGTTAATGTGTATTTTAATAGTGTAAAGTGTAGAACACACTTGACAAAGGTTCAGAGGGACCGAAACATTGTGATTTTTCTAATAAACTGGTATTACTTAGTAAGAGTAGTGTGCCAGATTTTTTTCTTTTCAAGCACATACATACATACATATATATACATATACATACATAAATACACCTACCCTATGGGATAGTTGGATGTGCAAACACCTCCTTAAAAAAAATAATGTAAAGTATAAAAGTGTTGTAAAATTAGGTTTTATTTTGGCGGTTCAAAAAGTAGAAAACAGCGTGCTTGTTGATAATAAATAGAAAGACATCTTGCTTTTTTTTGTTGGTTTTAAGATTTTCCTTCGTGTTGCTTTAACTGCATAATGATTGAGAAAACAAATAACTGGAACTAATCCAAAGAGGTCAACCACAAAACCGAAACCAAAC
Organism: Labrus mixtus; assembly: GCF_963584025.1. Lineage (NCBI taxonomy): Eukaryota > Metazoa > Chordata > Actinopteri > Labriformes > Labridae > Labrus > Labrus mixtus. The sequence continues at coordinate 1,148,116 of NC_083624.1, forward strand.
CAAACCAAACAAAAGGACAACGGCTCCTAATAAACAAGCACAGCATGCTTAAGATAAAATGTGTTCTCAGATCTGTGAGATGATAATCACAAGAGGACATGAAGTAAATATCATGATATCATGATAAGCTGCTGCGTTCTGATTCTGTTTGTGTCAGATGAAGTAAATATGAGATAGATGAAGTGCTGTTATACAAGTTGTTGTTGTAGTCCTTGCAGCAGCATGTGAGATGAGCCCTGCAGTGCTGACTGATGATCAGACGGCCTGCAGTTATTCTGCAAAAGATGTGACGGACACAACCACACATTACAAGGTTGTAGGCTTACACAATAGACTGTGTAAAGAGTGGACAAAATGTAAGAGCTACTAATGCCCCTTTTCCACCAGGCCAGTTCCACGACTGGTTTGTAGCCAGTGCAAAATTTAGCATCAGTTCTTTGTGGTTCTATACCGCCAAAGAACTGGCTCTGGGCCAAGACAGAACCGCTTACATTAATGGCTGGGGGTGTGGTTTTAGTGACCAAAACAGAAGCATGCAAACCTATATAATATTCTTTATCATGTTATTCTAACACTAATATGTGTCCCTAGTCCGTCTACAAAACCCCCAATTATTAGAAAAGTCCATCCTCTCCATCTTTTGCCTGCTCCACTTTTCAGAATGTGTGTGCTCAAACAGGCTGTTGGGACATTTTCCCTTTGTGACATCATAAAGGGCAGTAACCCCCCCCCCCCCCCCCCCCCCAGTTGTGTGATACTCCCACAACTAAATGTTTGTTTTGTCCTCTGAGTCTGCCATTCCACCATAAACAATTGGGCATGGTGCAATAAAAGTTTGAACCTGGATCTCGGAACAACCAAGATAATCTGATGTGTAGACCTCGGTGCTCTGGCCGGCACACCTTCTATGACACTGATTGTTTTTATCTGTCCTTTGAAGGATCAGAGACTGATTGAAGCTGTGACCCCCCCCCCCCCCCCCCCCCCCCCCCATGCATGCTGGGATAGACTGTGCGGTACTCCCCCAACCCTGAAACAGTACCTTCACACCACAAGCTACAATGCTTTCACAAGTGTCAAATGAGCATGTTTACATCTAATTAATTCAAAAGGCCTCTTTCTTGTCTTCTGAATTATGCCTCATGTCTAAATCAGGATGCTGGTTTCAGGACTCTCTCATTTCCGCCTGCTTTGTTCTGATCCTCTTCATCTTCTGTTTCATCCGTTAATATCAGATAACAGAAAGTGTTGTATAACTGACACGCTCTGCCTCCCACCCTGCATCTCAGCCCAGAGCACAGCGTCCCCCATAAGCAGCACGTGGCTCCAATACCATTCAGTAAAAAAAACAAAAAACACATGCGCCCAGCTTGCTGACTGCATCTACAATACACGCGCACACACACACACACACACACACACCTCTAGCAACACCTGTCATCCAGCTCTAGTGTGTGTGTGTTACACTCAGTGTGTAGAGTCAGTGGGAGTGAATAATGAGAGTGGTCAGAAGCAACACGTGAACGCTCCTCCGGCTGGACATCACACATGAAGCAGAGTCGGGTGAGGGGAACCGTGATGATCACCATGGTGAATCTGCCAGGTGTTTTAGCCCCCCCCCCCCATCCCTCCAAAACCACATGTACCCAATTTACACACTCACACACTCACACATGCACACACCCACACACACACACACACACACACACACACACACACACACAAAAAAAATACAGTTCTCTTCGTCTGCATGATGTTTCCGAAGTCCCCAAAAGTAAAAAATAAAAACAGATTTTGGGATTTCAGTGCCTCACATGTTCCCATATCGTTTGGTTTACATGGACAGATAATTTAAGTCATTCTAATATTTATTTAACACACATCCTGCTTCAGTCCATCATGCGGATATGACACTAGATGCCTCAATTAAATATCTTTCTATTGGTCAAAGATTTTCAAGAACTCTGCTGCCAGACTTTTTAACCAGAACCAAGAAACGTGATCATATTATAATATATATATATATATATATATATATATATATATATATATATATATATATGCCTTCTTGCACTGACTCCCAGTCAGTACTGCTGACCTTTATAGCCATAAAGAGAGCTTCATGGCTCTCTCTCTCTCCATAGTCTTTGGTCATATATCATAATTTGATTGGTTGGACTTTACTTTTGTTAATCTGTATCTCCTGCCTGAGGTCAGAAGCTCAAACTCCCCAAACAGAGGATGTGGAGGACGCTGTTGGATGTCTCCAGTTACAGGTTACTTAACGGCAATGATCTTACTGGCAACTTTAATTATAGGTTGCAACCTATTTTTGTCTCCTATTGATCGATTACCAAACCAGGTGATAGAGCCAAAGCAACACTTGTAGTATGAAAATCAACTTAATTACCAAATTAGACCGACGCGTTTCAGCTCGTGGCCTTCATCAGGGTCAGACTGCACCATGGAGTTGAAGAGAAGTGCCATCAATTGACTGCGAACACCAAACCAGTTCAGCTTAATGAGGAAGTACAGACGTGTCTATGCTTTCTTACAGACTGCTTCTGTGTTTTCACTGAATGTTAGCCTGTTTTCAGTTACACTGACCAGTTACTTGTAACACTGAACCTGTGTTAAAAGCACATAAGAACACTGTAAAATACATTTCTTTAAAAAAAAAAAAAAAAAAGCAGTCTACCTCTTAATGCAGGGGTAATAATGCATAATTCAACTATTGGCATGATGTCATTAAACCAAAAGCAGCCTTAAAGGTAACATGCACACAGCTTGTTAAACCACAAGATGGCAGTCTGATTTCTGTAGAGAAAAGAAATCTGGTCCATCGCAGTACTGATGTTGTTCCCTGTATCCAATCCAACCCGGTCCTTATTTCACAGCCCATGATTTTACATTGAGAGGTCTTTTAGAGGTCTTTAACCGTGGAGTATGTAACAAATATATTATAAATATATACAAATGAATAAAGCAGCCTTCATTTTGAGCCCAAGAATGTATCTTTAGTGATCATGAGAAATACTGATATGAAGGGAAACGAAGAAACCAGCAAAGGCCATCTTTGAAATCACCAATTTGTACAAATCATTAACGTCACTTTTCCAGTTACTGAATCTCATTTCACATTCTTCAAAGTCCCTGATCATCAATGTGATATGTTTTTACTCGGTTGCTTAAAAAAATGTGTTTGTCATTTACACAACATTATCCCCTATAGGTAGGTAATGGATAGCTTGACTCACACTCACAGTCTGCAGGCCACGATTCTCAGAACATGTTCTTACTAATGAGGCTGTAAAGATTGATTTAAATCTGCTCTGCTGTGAGTCACTGCGCGAGTGTGCGCATTAGTAAAACAAAATTCAGTAATGAGACATATGTAAGGGATCATCTGACGCTTCCAGTTGTGACTGTGTGGGTTATAAAAGCGGTCAGGCAATTGAAGAGGAACTTACTATCACTTCTGATAGTGATGCCGTTCACTTCCTGGTGTACTGTATCCATCCATGCAGATTTACAGTGTGCTTTAAGTTATAACACAAGGCCAATCCAAAGACAGTTAAGAACACGCTCATCTAATAAACCTGCAGGCACAAAGACATTTAGACAAAGACGTATGTAAATTAATAATCACCAGAATAGTTTGGGGTTGTGTTGGAAACCAGAGGGTTGCCCCGTACAGGCCAAATGATTGAATTTGGGACTGGTTGCCGTAGAGGTTCCAGTTCTCTTCCAGGCATTGCAGAGTCGCCGACCACAACCCCAACAGGCTCGGGTGTTCTTTCATGTGAGGCCCCTCTTGCTGACATCTTTCTATTAGTGCATGTCCGTAGGATTCTGTTACACATGTGTATATCACTGACTGTTGTCTGTGTAGCATGTTCAACAACAGAGTGCAACAAATAAAAATGTCCCCTTAGAGACAAGTAAAGTACAGCGAAAACTCCAAATAAAAGGCATTCCCAATTTAAAGGAGCAATATGTAACTCTGACACATAGCGTTTGAAACTAGAACTGCAGTCCAAATTCAAAGTATTGAAGACAGCTATCATCCCTACACCCCCCTCCCCCCCCCCTCCCCCCCCCCCCCGAAGTTGATGCGCACGTAGGTTGCCATGTCGAGGACACAGACAGCTTCTGTGTTTAGCCAGCTCTGTATCCTTCTTGAACCCCTACATTGGCATGACGGCGCAGTGTAATGACATATCACAGCTATACTGCTCACTTTGTGTACCAATCAACACTGCCCATCGATGGCTGTGAGAGGTCCCACTCTCCTTCACTTCTGCTGCACGTCACAATGACAACACCTGTGACTCACCTGAGAGTGATCCCAATTAGCCCTGACGTGAGACATGGCGCTGATGTGAACTTTACAAAAACCTTAAATTTAGCTCCAGAGATATCTCTGTCTCTGACGTGCTGATGCACATAAGATGTGCATTTTGCATCACGGCGATGGTCGAAAGGCTGATCCTTCTGATGCACCAAATGTGACCAACGTCTTCTGTGCTAGCAACCTTCAAGGCACAACATGTCCCAACTCAAACGAGCTGTCTGCACATAATGACTCTTTTCAATGCAAGTATTTGGTTTCAACTCAACCAAATATCTAGAAATAAAAATGTTAAGGCCTTGAAGTTAAGTCATGAATTTCAAACTTGCGATTAATCACGATTCAAAAATGCAATCGTCTGACACCACTACTTAAAATATAGCCACGGCTTGTTAAAAAAAAGGTAACGACCCGACCTGGTGTGTACTCGAGTCATTCAATCCAAACAAATCTGCAGAGAAACAAGTTATAGGTTTAAACTACGGAGGCGTCCTCCGTAGTTAACTTTGGTTTGTCATCTATTGGTAAAGGTGCTTTTTTATTGAAGCTGTGAGTAAAGTGCTTCATCAGACAGAGTCAATACTGTGTGTGTGTTGTTAACTTTTCCTCCCTCCTCCTCCAAACAGGCTCTAAAGATTTGTTATTAAAGACTGCAAATCAAGAAGTTGCAGACCAACTGAAGCTAACACCCTCCCTCACCTGTGCACTTTACAGCTGTCGTTTGACTCGGTGAAGACACTGCCAGATGTGGATCCACATTTGTTAAATGTGAAAATGTATATTTTATAGTCGGAAAATAATTGATGTACTCCTTCTACTATCGTACCAGATTCTTCTTCCTCTGAGTTTGTTCTTAAACCACTAAAGTTCCTGCATTGTAGTCATTTTTTAAAATGGATTCCTACAAATAGCAGGGACTGAACATTGCTATTGATGTCCGATGACAATGTTCCAGCAGATTCTGCAGCCATGTGTGGGTACAACACTACTAAGACACCTTGCTTAGTTTAACTTGTTACCCCTGTGTGTATGATGACAGAAAATGGGCACATGGGAAATGATCAGACGGAGAAAATGTGTCATTCTTAATGCTGTTGTTTTCTTTCATCCAGCTGCAACACACATAAAGTACACAGGTCTCTCCGCTCTCATTTAAGCCTCCACCTTAACAGCAGACGTTGTTTCTGTCCTCTGACTCACTCGCTTACTGCTGACGATACATTGGTCACTGTGTGTTAGTGGGAAGCATCTGTCTCCTGCCATATTTCCAAACCACTGCTGAAAAAAGCAGCTCGGCTGTAAGAGACTCATCAGTGCTGATGATTGGATGCACGCAGAGACACAGCAGCACACCGTCTCCAGTCATTTAATCAAACACACATTCAAATGTTCTGTCAGAGTCTCCAGGTAAAGGAAGTTAATTAGTTTGGATTTGTTTTAATTAGGTACCGACATGAAAACATCTGATGCTTTGTTGCATTGGGAAAATGGGAAAAGCTTCAGTGAAACTGTTTATACACATTTCAGGAGCTGAAATCTTGTGAAAGTTGTGTATTCACACATGTCCCTCACAACGTGATGTTTTCAACTGATTAAAGGAAGGAGAACGTTTTTACGCACTGCGTCTTCCTCAGAGTCAAACAAAACAGATATTTTTTTGTACGTCTAAGGTCCTTCTCTGAGAGCACCGAGCTCCATTTGTGGAGCGGCTGAAGCGCCAGAGTTTCCTTCTTCTGTCCTCCTTCTCCACATCATGTCAGAAAAAGAAAAGCACACTTGAAACCGCTGAGAGAATTCCACAGCTTTGCACCTTCTTCTCTAGCAAAAAAAAAAGAAGATATGTAGCTTAATTTGATCAAAAATCACAGTCATGGAAAAGTGTTGAGCACTTCCCTTTGAATTGTGTGTTTTAGCGTTCCCTGTGCGGCACTTGAGCTGCATCGACCTTGTGAGGCGCGCCTTGTAAAGGTGAGGTGAGCTGAGTTATGGGGTTAATAAGGGACAGAGCATTGATGAGCCACAACAACAAAGTGATGAGGACTCGCTCATTAATGCCAGGGCTTGATAAACACCCTGACCAGCAAAAATAATGAAAAATTCCTCTTTTTCTGTGAAAAGTCAATGCTGGAAAAGAGGATACTTGTTTTTCTTGGACAAAGACAAAAGTATTGTGACTTTCATTTCTCCCACTGACATTGAATTAGAACTTTTAAGATATTAAGAGTGACAGAAGATGTTAGCTCTAACCAAAACAAAAGCCTAAAAACATTTAAAGAAATGTACAGCATATTAAAAATACATGTTGCACAAGGTCATTTTTTCTACTTTTGTATATCTATAGAATGCCCTTTAATGTTTCTGTAATGTAACGGCAAACTTTTAGATTTAAGGTTGTATTTAACTTGTTGAGAGCGGGATGGATGTTCATATTCACGAAAAAGAAACATGGTACAATATTTTCATGAGTGAATTATATTTTTATTCTAAGATAAAAAAAAAAAGTCAAATCCTTTCAGCAACAAAGTAGCCTAAAATAGAAAGCACAATAATCATCAGTATTCTGTTTTGCCTGTTTTTTGTCCAATATAAGGGGAACATTGTGTTTATTTGCATTTGTTTATCATATGCAATCAGACAGCCACACTTGGACACTAAGGAGCAAATCAAACACACTCACACGCAAACAGAGGCCACAATCAGGGACTATCCAACATCTGAACATCGGAAACATCACAAAATATTCATACCGATGAAGCAGCTGCTGAGACAAAACCAATCAGTCCAAAAGGCTGTACTGGAAACCACCAGACTGCAGGACGCTTTCCCATCAAGCTGTATTGCTCATGAGTGCTTCCCACAGGGTAACAAGTGTACAGGCACAGCACATGTGTATATGATGAAGATTGAGTCATGTGGAGTAGTTGGAAGCTAATGGCCAAATCTTGTAGAGGGATGCATTATTCACTATATGAGACGCTAAAGCTGGTGTACTGTGGAACTTATAAAACATGAGCAGAAAGCGAAACATAATTCAATCCACTTAAGTACAAAGAATGAACCCGTTGATATTCTACCTCAGTTTACTGACATGACTTACCACCTTTCAAGAAGCGAACCCCTCTGGATGAATATGAATTCAAGTAGGAAGTGCCAGAAACTGCACTTCCTTGAGTGACCACTGGGGGCTGGCTCCAAGAGTGAGTTATCTCCATAGACCCCCATAGTAAACTCCCAACTTTAAAGCAAATATTAACAAGTTTTCAGCCTGGAACCAGCAAACATTTTGCTCTTTACTTCTAATTTCCCAATTAAGGAACACTGTGCTAGGGCTCAATTTGGTACAATTGACCTGCTTTTTCTTCTATTTAGGGACGGAAGCCAAATAATATGGCTGTTTTTTCAATGTATTTTGGTGTGGATGCATTTAAGAGATTATTCAAGCAAAGGGTTGACAGTGAATATGATCTGCTGTCCAGTAACTTAACTGAAATCTGTACAGTTAGACAGTTAATTAAGTGAATATATGTCTAGTGTGTTCTTTATATATTAGCACCAATTTGCAGGCTGGCTAGCTTAGCTTGTTACCAGCAAATAGTCAGCTAGTGAATTTGGCACTGACTTTACTAGTTCACTTTAATGACCTCTCTTAAACTCCACCCTTCTTTCAAAATATGGCTGCTTCTGACTCCCAAAACAAACAAATTGGCAACAGCAAAATTGCCAAACTTAAAGCTTAAAATACGTAATCGTTTTTAGATCACGGTCATTCTGTGTCTAATGATATGCAATGTTAAGCTAAGAGCTAACTCAGTTGTGCTAACATTAGCCTGCTAACACAACAATGCAGGCCACAGGCAATTGCAGCTCGAGCCAAGGACAGTTCTGTCCGACACTTGCGCTAATCTCCTTCGTTCCACTGCGAGTGGAGGTTAATTGGAGGTATGGAAAAGAGGGGAGGAGAGTGGAGGCTCAGTATGGCGGAGGTGTCGCCAAACACCAGTTTGTTTTTGTTTCATGCCGGTGCTCAAGGGTGACATCTACTGGATCAAAAAGTTGCACATTCTCCCTTCAATGATTATTGTCAATTCTGAAGTTAGACATCCAAAGTAACATGATACATCATTAATAAAGAAATTCATAATTTGTGTTGCCTTCTATTTTTAGCTGAGATCTTGGAGTCCACCAAGTGTGAGACCCCATCAACCCTTAATTCAGAGCACAGGTTTTGCTCACACCTTTCATCTCAAACTATGAAAGTCACATTAAAATGGGAACCGGCGCTGATGTCATGGTATAAGGTGTCGTAGACAGGGCTTATCGAGTTAAGACACATGTAATTAACAAGAGGTGGGAGACTTATGCTCCTCATTAACTCCTCGGCTCCGGACAATATGTTATCCTGTGCAAATTAAAACCAGGTGGTTTTAACAAATGTCCCTGTCTGTTATACATCAGGTAAGTTCTAGTGTGGATCTAAAGCTACACTGTTGCTCCATCTCCAGCAGAAAGTTGAACAGTTATCAGTTCAAGCTCCTTGTGCATTATCAATTGTGTAATGTCTTTTTTTTCCAAACTGTTGACATCCTACTGGGGGGTTAAGCTGTTCTATTCATCTTTTTGTACTTTGTTGTATGTTCCAAAACAGACTTCAGTTGGCTCCCAAAAAGCACCTTTTAATCAAACTTGTTCACGTAAAGCAGGTTGTTGGCTGTTGATGGAAGCTCCAGGTTACAGATTTGTATCATATCTATGTATTTGTTTGTAGATATTTGTGAACATTGTGAATATTTACCTCTGATTTTTGCAACTCTTCCTCGCTCAAAAAATGTTCAAGGTTCGAGATTTTTTTTTAAAAACATCTAAGGTGCTTAAATTGGTGCAAACCTGTAGTGAGCAAACCCACTGTTGCGTCTCTTATGGGTATACAGTAAGCTTAATATAGCAGCAAAGCAGTCTGGATTCTTTTTGTTTCATCAGCCTTGCAAGGTCTTATTGACACAAACAATGGACTCAAACCCACGACTTGAGGCAGGAATAAGTAATCAAACGCTTTGTCCCAATAGAGGATAGCATGCTTTGAAGGACACAGTCTACGAAGGACCCAGCCTTTATAGACCACTCAGACCGAGCTGAACTCAGACGGTCTGGTCCGCGGAAGATTCCTAGTTTTTGTCACCATCTGTCCCCACCATATCTTGATTACTGATTACACCTGACTTTTTTTTGCTTTCTATGCCTTCATTTCATAGTGTTTTATTTCATTCAACCCATGCATAGTATTTAAATGTAAATGCTAGCTACAGTATTTGCACATAATTGTAATGTCAGAATTTGATTAAAAATAAAAGTTTACGGGAAAAAAATGGCACGCAATGAATCTGGGGTTATGTTGGGCCACTGGGGATGCACTGGATAGATCCTTCAAAATATGGGGAATGAAGGACGGAAAGCCTTATGAAATGGGATTTCTGTCAGATGGACCAGGATGTACCTCTAAGTTTGTTAAATTGATGCTAGTTGCGAACAACTTCCTTCTCATTACAAGTTTTCATATTTATTCAACTGCTCTCTTGCAGCAAAAATGCATCTATAGGTTTCCCCTTTTAAGGCCTGTCGGTCATAGACATCAATATCAATACTCCACTAGGCGAAAGAGATGGCAGCATAATTTTTGCTTCCCTTGTGAACAACGAGAGGAGTTGAAGACATGCTGTCCATCTTTATGTTCAGTCAGTGTTTTTTGATAGGTTATAAAACATGAAGAAGTTTTGTATAAGTAGAACAGATGAGCTGTATCAATATGGTCAGACCAGCAGAGTAACAGCCAAAGTTGTGAAGTGGAAATAAAGTTTGTGAAATTAATAAAGTCATAAGGCGGTAAAAAACATAGGAGTGAAGACCTTGTATAAAACCCCAAGTTAAAAAAACAAAAATTGAATTGAAAATGATTCAACAAGTTATTTTTCTGCTTCTTTCCCAATCATCATCCAGCAAAGTACACATTAGAGCACCGAAGCGAGCCATCTGCCAGATTGTCTGGCAATGAGAGTCATTTTCACACTATCCATTTAAAAGGTCAGATTTAATGTAAAATCCTGCGTCTCTGTCAGGGTAGATGTGAATCTCAGCCTGTGTCCAGTTCTCCTGAGCTGAGCAGTTAATCCCTGATCAGAAACAACATACAGCACAGTGTCCACAAATAGACAACCTAACGACAGGTCTGCTAACTGATCACTTTAATAAAACAAAAGGGATCAGACTGTGGATTAACCTGTCTGGCTCACTTACAACCAGACATCATTATTCACTTTTTTTAGGGACGATGCACGTTAACTTACAGAACGGAGATTTAAATGTGGGAGATTGAGGTAAATGGCTCATTTGAATCGGTCAGTAGCAGACTGAGGACCAGACAACATAAAACATGTACTCACTTTTATCTCTTTAATACATCCACATAAGGCCTGTGTCCACTAACGATGTTTCTTTTGCACTGGCAGTGCCCACGATCTCAGTTTCAGAGACTAACTTTTGTAACCTAGCAACAATAAGCTCCAGCTAGAAGCGCTCTGAAACTGCGGTAGTGGGCTGCCAGCACAAAAAGCGCCGTTGATGGAAACAGTCCCAAGATCGCAAAGGTCAGAGGCGTTGCTTGTCAACCGGCAAGGTAGGCAACTGCTTGGGGCCCCAAGCCAGTAGGGGGCCCCCCAAGGGCTGACAAACTTTAAACCACAGCAGTGGCTCAAAATGTGCAAATTCTGCAATGACAGTTGGATACCTTCCTAAGGGGGCCCCATCCGACAGCGCTCCCTCTCGTTTAACCTAAAAGTTTGGCATGCATTTTTTATTTGAAAACCAACATTTGTCAATGAAAGTCTCCGAAGGAACATGAAGAGGAGTTATCTGTCGGTAAAGGTGGTCTTAATATTATGGCTGATCTGTGTATATAATAAAGGGTTAGATTGTTCCCCTAAAAGAGGTTATAAACAGAACATTTGAAGGGATCAATAGAAAGGAATTTGCTCATTTGAAAGAAAAACTTGTTTAGTAAGAAAATAGAATTGTTTCCTATCTGATGCTGGAGGAGAGTCCAGTCATATGACATCAGCACACTGGTTGCATCAGAAGTGCTTAAAAAAATAACAAAGTATTCCCAGTGCACTTTGATTCCAGGAAATAAGTCTGCGTGTGTAATACAAAAAGATATGGGTTGAGGGGGGTGCGTTGGATTTGCGCATGTGGGTGTGCTGATGAGCAGGGAGGCGTGATTGGTCACCTCTGCTTATGGGAGCGGGTGTGTGCTTTTAAACTGCTGCGGGCAGAGGGCAGAGGCATCTAGACCATAGAGCTGACATACGAGGAGAGCCGAGCCGAGCCGAACCGAACCGAGCAGAGAGGAGTAAGAGAGGATCGTTACCTACACGGATCATGTCTCTGCCAACTGTACGACAACTTTTTCTTTTGTGTTTTCTCTGGATTCTTGGATCTTGGAGCACAGCAGGTGGGTGAATATTTTAAACAGAGATTTTTTTTTTTTAATTACATTTTAAAAAATCTTATTTTGTCTAATTATTTTCATCACTTCGTTGTGTTTGTTGTGTTTGTGGGTCGCTTTGAACGAGTTCATTATGAAAAAAGACACATTTGAACTTAAATATTTACTTTATAATTAAAAATGACAGCTCGTTTTAGCATTGTAATCTGGGTAAAATACCAACAATTATCAAGAACATTAAATTATCAAGTTTTCAGGTTTCACTAAAATATGACTAACGTGCTTAATGCAGCCTAAGTTTAATTAAAAAGCCATAAAAGCTTAAAACGTTATCTCCAAACACTCTAACTTGAATGTTAAAGTAATGATTCTATTTGTTTTCTTATTTAAGTGATTAAAAAATAGATAGTTTTTATATTTAAATATTGATTTCGTTTCCAAATGTAGCCGTGAACTGAGATTCATGATCACGAATAGAGAAGTATATGATAAATGAATATCTAATGCTTTTTGTCTGAAACCTTAACTTCAAACCACATAAGGAGTTACCTATCCTAAACCCTCTTAAAGCAATGATTTAGAGCGATTGCATCCTTTTTTCTCCTCGGAGCCCCCTTCTTGTATCTTAATAACGCTGAGCCCCTCCACACGAAATGATGATCATATCATACTTTTTAAAAAAATTATTATTAAACCATGTTTAAGGAAAAATAATGAGATGCCATATTGTGAAGAATTAAGGCCTATTCAGTCCTCAAAGATACTTAAAGCTTGTGTCACTTATTTGATTCTTTATTTAAAATGAGCTACAAATTATGTGGACCAGATCTTTAAATGAAACACCTGCTGCCGTGAAGGTGTTATGTAAAGAAATGTAAGTATCTGTGGTGAAGAGGTGTATGTCAGTAACCCTGCATTCCTTTAAACTACACAAAAACATACTGTAAGATCAATTATCCTATTCGGTAAATTATTAGTTCTGCAGATGTAAATTGATAAATCGTTAAAAAACGAGGGTTTTTTTCAGATGCTGGTTTTCAAACTGTAAATGTTCCTACTATCCATTACTCTTCTTTACAAAGTAAGTTAAACTGTGAGAGGATAGACCATATATACACCTGCTGGTTATTACTCACTTGTCACTGTTACACATTACTATATTAATTCATTCATGTTTAAACATATCAACATTTATACAACTATGTGGTGGATAGTAACGGGTAGTTTTGATTTTCATTTCATAAGAGGTTCCATTATCTTGGATATATAGTCTTACGTTTTCACATACTTTAAATTGCAAAATAGATTTGTAAAGAGAGGAAGGGATGTTTGATAACATGTAAGTAGGGGTGGGTGAGGGGTTGAATATAATGTGTTTGTTTCTTTATACTGCATTGCTGACTATGCTTAAAATCATGAAGAAATTGTGAAAGAAGGAAACAATCCTTTCCCTTTGAAATTAAGTCATATCCAGTCAAGTGTTATATCAAATAGTAAAAGTTAACGACGCGTACCTCAAAATGACAAGCTGCATGAGTTACTGCATTTCATCTCTGCCACTCTGACACGTCAGCATCACTGTAGCAAGCTTTAATGCTGAAAGATTTCAGAGAAGTACAGTTATTCCTTTTTATGTGGGGGGTTGCGTCAGAAACCGGTGAGAGAGAGAGAGTGGGGAATGACATGCGGGATAGGAGTCACAGGTCGGATTCCAACCTTGGCCGTCCGCTCTCGAGGACTGTAGCCTCTGTACATGGGGTGCACGCACTTATGAAATGTGCGTATGGACTAGTGTGCACGACTGGCTGATTTATATTTTATTCTTGCCATCATCTGCCCAGGGACAACAGATAGCAGCTATGAGTTCTCCTTGTGTATTTATTATTATGATGAAAGGAAATTGTTATAACGTGTCAAAACTGTTGATGCTGCACATTCACAAGTCCTCTCCTGTGCTCTTCACTCAGATTCGAGACCCTTCAATGGATGGGACGATGGCATAGCATTCAGAAAGGTAAGGAGTCATTGTGTCATTACCTGGCTCAAGGGCCATGACAAACATGGGAAGGAAACGAGTTAACTGCAAGTAATAATTCAATTATTGTAAGAAAGTAAACAAATGAAATGATGACGACAAACATGGAGTGTGTCCGTCAGTAAAGTCAGTAGTGTGAATGTGGATGTGTGGCATCATGAAGTGTGGGATGTTGTGGAGAAAAACAGAAAAAAGACTGAAATGTTCGTGTTAATCATGGTTGGGATGAGAGAGAGAGAGAGAGAGAGAGAGAGAGAACCACACTGGGGTCGAGCTTCACATAATCACAATCACATAATTTGCTTATGACCACTTACAGTTGGATCTGCTAAAAAGTGAACACATGAAAGAGATAAATAAAACAGATCTGCATAAACCGCAGTGTGAGAGAAATACATTGAAAAGCACAAACAGTCTGACCTGCAGGCTCATCACTTAAAAAAACACGTCCATGGTTCCTCTCTTGGTGTGTTGTGTTGCATTCACTGCCATTATCTATTGATATAAGAGTGCTGTTTGTCTGCAGGTTCGAGGCATTCAAAGTGGTGATAATAGTGACGTCCTGTGGGGACAACAGAACGAGGTAAGTGGAAACCCCGAAAACAATTTTAACAGGAAAACAAACGATTACTTGTTCTTCTTTTTTACATTGTAGGGTTATATTAGATAAAGATAAACCACACAGGTTAATACAACAACTAGAATCACAAGACCACAGTGCATGGACCTGTATGTTCACCTATATCATTATACAATGGTACATTTACAATTAAAGAGGACATATTATCCCCCTTTTTCACCTTTTCAAACAGTCCCCTCCTCCACCTTTTCAAACAGCCCCCTGTGGTCTAAATGAAACATCTGTGCTGTGCTTTGGTCAAAATATAACATGAATCAAGCACCAGAGGAGGTTTGTGACCCTGTATAAACCAGCTCTCTCAGAACGCTCCGTTTTGGTGTGTGTGTCTCTTTAAATTCAATGACCCCCCTCCCCCCTGAGTTTTCCCAGTAGACATTACTCCTCTGTCGCAACAATAAAAATGTGCAAAAGCTTTGCTCTAGGCTGGGGGTGGAGTACATGGTTGGAGATACTGGGGGGGAGGGTATTTATTTACCAGAATCCCACTGTGATGTCACTATGAGAGCAAATTTAAAACTGATCATTTATCTCTGTGTTGTAAGATTTATGCAGACCAAAAAGTCAATCCCCATGTCATTTTAAAATCTGTTATTCATGTTAAAATGTGTTTCCCCACAGGAGCAGGCCCAGAATGTTTTCAAAAGAGTAAGTATTAAGAGTGTTTCTTTCTCTGTATGTTATTTTTTCTAGCAGCATGTCACTGACCTTCTGAGTTTCTCTTTTTTTTTCCAGTTCCTGTTTCATTACTCTAAAGCTCGCAACTCCGTGGGCCCTCTGCAGCAGGTGGAGGTGAGCAGAATAAAACCACCAACGGTACTTTAATCTTCTCTATCACTATGTGGAAATGTCAGCATAAAGAGTGATAACTTATAGTTGAATGTGTTGAGTCCATCACATTTTTGCATCAGTTTTTATCAATAAGAAAGCAGCTGGTTTTGATGCATTGTGATTATAGGTCTGATCATGGTGTTCATATTTTTTTAAGTTATGTCATAAACCGTCACAATATGGAACAGTACTTAGATAAAAGCATTTCATGTCATATGTATCCCTCTAAAGTTGACTCTCCTCTTTTTCCTCCTCCAGTCTCAGTCTGTTCATCCTTTGATGCGACTTTCCCCCAAGCTGGCCAAGAGGAAAAATAAGAAGGTTCTACTTTTTGTAAGACAAATTAAGATACATACTCGTTCTTAACTTTCAGCTGTTTGTTTTAAAACATTGATAGATGATGTCGGTTTCAGGCAAATGTTAAACACTACAGCAAAACAGAAACAAAGATTTAGCGTCATCTCAAACAAATAACACTCGGTTATAATGCTGCATTTCAAACTAGTGATAATTTACATATCTCATTTATTAAAGATACCTGAGAGCAGGCCCTCCCACGGAAAAGGCTGGGCCCCTGAAAGGCCCTGTGAATGGACCATCCAAGGATATGTTTTAAATCAATGTATGCACATTGGATCAGAACAGTTAGCGTGTGTTGAATGGTTGTTTGACAGCTACAGTTTTTCTTTACTTAGTTGGCAGTTAAGAGTTTTATGACTGATGAGATCTGAACCATGATATAAACTGATTTTAATGTGTAAACCTAGCTGCTATGTTGTCAGTGTTATTGACGGCCTGGATGTTTTTATACTGTTTTATGTATATGGTGAGCCTAAGGCAAATTTCCACCTCTGGTATGTGTATTAGTGAAATAAAATAAGTCTAGTGAATCAGCTTTAAAATGACCAGAAATCAAACACATCTAACTTCAGTTGATCATTATATTTGAACATCTCACTCACCTTAGAAGAAAGTTGTTTGGGCAGGAACTTTTAACATCAGTGAAAAAATACAGACTAAATCAGTGAAAATGAGCTTCCACTGCTGTTTCTGCATGAAGTTAGAAGGTAGCAAATAATCAGTGAGAAAGTGACAGAGAGAGCACAGTAATCCTATTTGGTTCGATTTCTGCTGTCACTGACCTGTCTTTCTCCCTAATGAAACAGAAGATTCGTGGTCTGCCGGAGGGGATGTTGTAGGAGAAGAGTCTACAAAACGAGACAAAAATCAAGATTAACAGGAGACCAGCAGGCATCGACTGGTGGAGCAAAAACCCACATGGACAAACATGATGTTTTTATTTTTAAAACAGAAAACTTTAAACTATTGTCCTGATGGAAAAATAGAAGTGCACTGCCATGGCTGCCATGCATCTTCCTGCTTCCAAAGTTAATGTGAACTAGAGCCGATTTATCGGCCGATACTAGCATATCCAGTGACTATCGGTATTGGCTAATTTTATCACAGATATGCACTGATATTACTCGATTTATTCACCAGTCAAACAGCATTTAATTTGAGGTTCATTGTATTTAACTAGCAGCTCTATGTCACCAGCAGAGGGCGCTATATGGATTACAACAAGCATCATCACTCTCCAGAGAGTCAAACGGTGATGCACTTACATGCCGATTACTTTCCAGTTGAGTGACCCTCTTGTCTTCATTATAAATCTTAAAGATAAAGATAGATCTAAGAAATACATTGGCAGATATATCAGATTTTCTCCCCTCCCCAATATCAGTATCGGCCCGACCCTAATGTGAACTGCTCCCCAGCACAACTGTGTCATGTTGGCACCGTTGCACGAGACGTGGGTGTTAAAAAATAAAATAACATCAAGGCACTTTAGTCTTTGAAACTGGGGGTTGTTTTTATAATCAGCAGTGACACAGACTTAAAAAAAAGAAAACCATGAAAACAGACACTTATTATTGTGGCAAAGAGATGAACTCACATTTAATCCAACAGATTTAAATGCACATGTACATTTTGTGACATAATTATCATGAAACATAATAAAAAAGTTAAAATTTGTCTTTGATGCTTTTGTTGGTGGACTTGGACATTTATTTTTTATTACAAAAGAGTGAGTGTTTGGCGGTTTTCCCAGAAGGTACACGAGGCTGCACTTTAAATCAACAGGGTTTGATTCTCTCCAGCAGAGTGTTTGTCCCAGTGCCCTCGGGCAGGACTGAGGACCTGTTTCAGAGTCAAAACATGGTATTTTAAACTCCTCAGGTTGTTCCCCTTGAAGCGACCACGAGGAATCTCTGTTTTGGAGTGGCAGGTGTTGTTCTTTTACTACTAGTCCTCGTCCTCCGAGTCGCTGTCCTTTCGTGTAGGCATGGAACATCTGATCGATGACATGAGCTTGTCTTCAATTTGCTTTTTAGGGTTTTCCTCCAGGTCTGTCTTTACAGCCCCGGACTCTGATAACCTCCACTCCAGCTCTGGATGGGACAGAAAGGACAAATAAAACATGGAGTAACTGGAGTCACTGGAGTAAAGAACCAACAGCTGAACATTAGAACATCAGTGAATTACAGGATTGATCTTAGTTTGGGCCATGTTTCCCTATATACAAAATCAACCATTCTACATATTAGTATGTGATGAAAAGTTAGTATAGCCCGCTTCGAGGAGAATTATTAAATGTCCACATACATGTATTTTTCTCTAACAGAAAGGCTATGCAATTCTTTAAAAAGTCATACATACATACAGTCATGTCTGCATTACTTTAGATTTATTCTGGTGGCCTTGAAGATTTAATTGCTGCCATTTATTTCTTGAGAAAGTAACATCCTACCTTCAACTTTGAGGTTCATGCCCCCGAATACCAGTGGTCCAATAAACTGTGCCTTCATCTCTCCCTCAAAGTAGACAAAGATGGTGGGCAGGTTGCGGTCTGGGTAGTTGGGGATGCAGGTGGTGGAGATGGATTTGAGGAACTTGGTCTGAGGAAACTTCCTGGCTAACATGCTCAGGTGCTGATTGATGAGGGTACACAGAGGGATGCTGGGAAAGGAGATAAAACCATTACTTGGATGAAGGAAAACATGTGGTACTTAAACTAGTTTGAGTGGCATGTCAAAAAGCTTAAACATACTGAAAAAAAAAAGACTTAAAAGCAGCTGTGTTGGCTTCAAAGTTTTCTTTTGTGAAAGGCCAGAGTACAAAAAAAAATGATTCTCAACCCAGCAACATCAAGATATCACAACCTTAACTTCAATATTATCTGTAGTTGAAGATGTAAAATACTTCTGTAGGCCTTCACAAGTTTCTTTTTTTTCCTCTAACTTCTACAAGTGTGCAGTTTTGTTGCAACCCCTACCCCTGTTTGTAGAGGTGCAGCACCACCCAGATGCCTTCTCCAGCCTTGTTGACCTCCTTGACGTAGTCCTGCCCTGAGATTTCCACCATCTCGCCGAACACATTCTTCATCTGAGTTGCCTTCCACTCTGCGAGACGCTTCTGTCTGCAAGGAGAAACATCTCATATCAGTGTACAGTAACAGTGAATTTGTTTCAGTCTAAAGTCCAAAACCTCTTTTGTAGGAGGATTTGGAGTTGATTTGATTTTGACAGGAATTTATAACAAATGTTTTAAAATTATTCATAATCCAGGGATTTGTAGTCTCTCATTGTTCAAGACCCTGTTATAGATAATCTATGTTTACCTGTACATCTCAATGGCAGCCTCGTCCTCTTCACCGAACTCATCTTCGTTCTCCTCCAGTTCGTCCAGAGTCATGTCCTCATATGTTTTAACTTTTCCCGAAAAACAAAAAAAGATATAATCTTACCCTCAGTGATAAATTGAACGGAGGACAAATGAAGCAGATTAAACTGTATTTAAAATGAACATGATCACGATTGCTTTGACTGCAATTTAAATTAAAAAATGTAGAATAAACTGGGTGACACTCAACCCGTGTTTCAGGATGCGGTGTATCCCGAACTGTCTCTCTTACCGATAGACTGCTGTTGGAGTGCCAGCTCCTCCTCTTCATCATCTTTAGGCGTCTCTTTGGGAGGAAGAATACCTTTCTTCCTCAGAATATCATTCCACTCTGTGTCTTCGTTCGGGTCCTGGGCAGAAAACAAAAACATGTACTGTTATGATGAGTTTCATTAAGCTATGGCATGTGATGTATTTCTGTTTGGTTTTTTTGTTTTTATAAATGAAAGACTGAAAACAGTATTTGAGGATCTGAACACGAGGGTGACACTGAGTGAAATCAGATGTTTATAAATGAGTATATTGAGATCTGGAGGCAGCGTTTCAAAGACAGAGTGAATACATGCAAAAATGTCCCTGATCCACTATAATAATAATATTATTATTATTAATAATAATAATAATAATAATAATAATAATAATAATAATACATTTAATTTGTAACGCAAAATAATCTCAAAGTGCTACAGGAAGAAAAATAAAACAGAAATAAAAACAAATTTAATCAACTAACTAACTAACGATGTTTCTGCTTATTTCTACCTTATAAAAGGACCAAACAAAGCAAAGCATATTACGATCATCATTCACTTACAACAACTTCCTGCCTTACTATCAACACACAGTTATTAGGAGGGTATTGAGGGTAAACTCTTTTAAAATTAACAGCTGCAGACTATACACTCATACAGAATAAAGTACTAATAAGCAGCCAGAATGTTTCTAATTAACAGGATAATTATAAACTAGTTAAAAGGTGAATATGTGAGCTTATTGTTTCCTTTACGACCTCTTGTTGTGATCAATAGATATACTGCTCAGCTGTAATAAATATTTAATGCTGAAACATACAAACTAGACAAAACCATCCGCAGATTATCCAGATTACACCTTTTAATTATTTAAAATCCATTACAGCAACAGTCAACAGTCATCGTTAAAAAAAAAAACAGTCTAAACGCTTCTAAATGTGTTTTCACAACACTTTAAAGATATTGTACTAACTTTTAAATGTTAAAGGAGAATTTAAAACCTGACCTGGCTTACAGTACAGCTAACATTTTAACACCATGCTACATGCTAACTTTTAACTTTTAAACCTCTGCTTCGAAATTACCTGAGTCTACAACACCGACATCAACCCTTGTTAAATAGGATCATTCAAATACAGTAAAATACGGCGTTTAAATGACTAATAAAGCGTTACGGACCTGCATTTTGACAGATAAAATCCTCCTCTCGAATCACACTACTGCTCTCCTCCAAGACACGGAAACAGAAGGAGCGCCGACGGACCGAGTCCGGCACGAAACAGAAACCCATGACTTCCCCCCAAGAAAAATATGCAACACGTCCAGAGTTTAAATAAACGTCATTTAGCAGTCCATATATCAGGTTAAGAAAATGTATCACACTTCATTTTTTTTTATATCTCGTTATGGCTTGGTAATATCTGTTTAGAAAGACACGGAACGCCCGCTTTAAAAAAAGGGGGACCATAATAAAAGAGACACAGATTTCCGTCTGACGCTCGATGTGACCATAAAAGGAGTTGAAGCGCAGCATTCCATTTGTGGAAACTTAACAGGTGCTGTTACTCACTCACTTACACACACACACACACACACACACACACACACACACACACACACACACACACACACACACACACACACACACACACAAAATTTACTAGACATCCTTTTAAATTGTTAAATTATTCTTCTGATTATCATGACATTTCTTTAGACTAATTTAGCAAACTTCACATAATTTATGGCGAGTAAAATCTCTACACATTAACAGTTTGTCGATATAATCGTGGGCTAGTTTTAGATCTAATTGAGTAAAAAATACACCAAATGAAATGTAAAATAATGGCCCTGAAATGCATCAAAATATATGCAAATGCTGACAGAATACTAACAAAAAGTTAATGGAACCATTTATATAAAGGTATTATAAGCTTAGTAACATATCATGCATAAAGACTGTAATGATAATAATAACATTCACTTTATTTATATAGTACCTTTTGAAACAAATAATTGCTTAACAAACAAATCAAAGGTAGGAACTCAAGGGATGATCAAATGAACAATCAGGCCAGTCAGAGCAAGCTGAGAGAGGACTTTAAATTCAACGAAAAGCCAAAAAAAACCTAAATGCAAACACAAAAGGTCGACAAGAATGAAAGCAAAATAAAAGGAATAAAAGTGATCAACAGGCAGATTGTCTAATTGTATAGTTGAAGTGCCAAATGAGTACAATTAAAAATATATAAAGAATAAAAGACAATAAAAGTAGTGTGGGTAGACAACACATGTTTGAGGCGTTAACTTAGATTCTGTTATTTTAGCCTCGATTCACTAAACTACATGCTAACAGGACTCTGAGTCGTCTGAGTTTGTCTGTCCTCCATCTTCAGATGTCTCAAGTTAATTTAAGCTCACACCAGTTTTACTTCCTTAACTTCCTCTTTTTTTTCTCCTTCTGCTTTTTACTTATGACTTAAGTACTGTGTCGACGATACTTCACACTGTACTGGTCATTCTTTATAATAAAATGACTATTTGTTGATATTTCTTGCTGGGATGACCCCATTCAGGATTGTTTACTTAACTGGGCTGAACTGGCCTCGGGGAAGCAGAAACCCCATTTTCTCTTCAGGTCATGTTAGTCTTTTTATTCTAGTAAATCAGACACTTTTTTTGTCATTACTTGACTTGCTTTATTTATTTCAGACCCATGTAGGTCCATATCATCATAAAGAAAAGTACAATAAATAAAAATACATGACATCAACAAAGTGATAAAATCACTACAGTTCACAAGTTATCAGTGATTAAATTACAAAGAGACGTTTGCACCAGTGTTTTCAGAAACACAATGAATACCATATGATACACTTTATTGTCCCCTCGGGGAAATTTGTCTTGGACTCACAATGCTGCCAAACATTCAACTGCTTCCACTCAAATCAATAAATAAATACAAAGAAAAACACATCCACGTGTAAACAGAAAGCCGTATATGGCAGACAACACAACACTGTATATTGCACAAGATCTGCAAAAACACAACATGAGAGACAAGATTACACATAGGTAAGATAATATAAAAACATATGAACACCATGCTGCACAACCCACACAGCCTTACGAAACATTATTCAGAATTCATCAACACATAAATGTATACATAACATTTCTCAACACAGCATGAAATGTGGAGACATTTTAGTAACAAACATTTGACTCGCACTCGTCCGTCTTGGTCATTTGAGTGAGCAGTATACAGCGGAGAACAGCTCTAAAAAGCTCTGTTTTAATATTGTCTGTTCACATTTGAAATGTGTGTGTCAGCATATTAGTTTGACTATACAGTTTGCAGCATTGACGCTGCACATCATCATCATCATAACTCAAATCATTACTGATAATATGTCCCGGATAGGACACTAAGAGACGACCTATTAGGCTGCCTAAAAATCTTCAACAAATTGCCCTGATTTGTCGAGGGCCCTCCCACACCACATCTAGGTGCTCGGGCCAGGTCGTGTTTTTTCAGCAGCAGCAGGATTTCCCCACCAAATAGTTCAACCTGCATGTACAGTACAGTCTGGTGTGTCTTGTACTCGATGGGAGCTTGAGGCCAACTAGGTTAAACGTGCCATGCAAACTATTGGCCCTTTGTTATGTGATGATTTATCCACTGATAACACAAGAGACTCAGAACTAGAGGAAGTGAAATGGTGATCATTGGTAGTTTTTGTTGTTCTCAATGTGTCCCGCTTGTGTTTTTTTTAAAAAAGGCATTTAAAATTGAGCCATAAAGTATCTGAACTTTTTTAAGAATGGCTCTTTTAAAACATTATAACAAACGCACTTTTTAAGTAGAAAGAATAAAAGTAACTCCTGAAGAAATTTATTTTGCATTCTTATTTCATTTGTTTCCTTTCCTCTCTTTAAGACAAAGCTATAGAGTTGTGGATTTTGTTAACAGGATGTATATTAGGAAAGACCTTATTAGAATGCCCTATAGTGTTATTTGATTTGTGACCTATTTTTATTTTTATTTTACCATGCTCTGGTTTCCACAATTTTAATCGAATGATATTCTGCAATATTTGCATATAAATTGCTGATATTAAACATCAGCAAATGGTCTTATCATTAAAAGGTAGGTAGTATTATTGTAACAGTATGTAGCCTAATAATTTACAATCAAGTTGTCAGGATCAATTCAATCACTCAGCCATAAAACAGAAAATGACTGAAGGTGTGACATGAAGTCTCGTGGTCGTGGAGCCCTCAGGTATGATGGATGAATTTAACACGTTGCCTTTTTGTGTGCTAATGAACGTACTGAATACCTGAACGCAGTATCAGCCTAACGACCAATCACAGGACGGCTCTCAGCCGGAACTGGCGGAAGGGAAAGTTAGTGAAATGCGGAAGAAAGAAAATAAAATGAAGAGCTCCCACTCTGACCCTGTTTTTCAAGAACCACAAACTGTATTCGTTATTTTTGTCTGCATAAAAAAGTGACTATTTCGTTTTTCTCATTGAAGTTTCAGAGCAACAAGTATAGACCATAGACTGTTTAGAATAATTATTTTTCATATTCTTATATACAGTACAGTCAATGGTATAGACCCATTGAGTATTACTTTACAATACAATTATAATTAATATAGACATATCCTGGCTAATACCAGGATGTGATTGGTAATTATCTGTATAATGTCAGTTCATCTTGTGATTGAGTTTTATTAAACTTACCTAAAATAGTTTAATAAAATGCGAAAGATCTGTATTTGCTTAAGGTTAATATTTTGTAACTTTGTCTTTGTTTAGTCCTGTGCGTATTATTCTTTCTTTATTTTGTGTTTACTGTTGATATTTAATTTTGTGCTTTTTCTACATAGAGAGCATAGTTCACCAAAGTAAAATTCCTTGTGTGTGTGAGCGTACCTGGCCAATAAAGCGGATTCTGATTCTGAAATATTAGGATACAACAAAATCTTTTGAGGATTTTTTTTTAATGATAATACATCTATGTGAACTGTACTGAAAATATAAAATGTGGTTTACAAATATTACATAAAAGCCTTAAACCCTTGGGTGTAGGTGTGATAATTTAAGTTGTACTATTTCTTGGGTTGTAATGTTTGTAACTACTGCTGTATTGTGTTTAATAGCAGGGGTAACAACCAAATTTCACCCTGGGATAAGTAAAGTATTTCTGATTCTGAATAGTTTTGTTGTATTGATTCAGGGTGCCTGAGGAGATAAGGCGGGCAGAGTCAGTGGACTCTTTTAAATCACTTCTTAAAACTCACTTTCATAGACTTGCTTTTATGTGATTTCTCCTTTAAAGATCTATCCCTTCTTTTTGTTAATTTTATTGATTTTAACCTTTTTATCTTTCTCTTCTTTAAATGTATCCCTTCCTGTATTCATTTAACTGCTCTTAGTCTTTTTAAATTCCTCCTCCTTTTATGGTTTAACTCTTCAGCTCTCTGTTTCTTTATTCATTTAACCAATCTCCTGTTTATCTCTTCTTTTTTATCTTCATTCTGTGTTTACAGCCTGTGATGTGATGTCGTCCCACTCTCCCTCAAATTTAATTTTGTTCTCTCCTGGTTGATTTTAAACTAATTTTCCTTCATTGTACTGAACTGCCTCTCCATACCTGCCTGTTGAATCTATCTTATTCCTGTTATTTGCATTTGCACTGTTGATCTCTGTTCTGTTGTCGTGTTGCTGTATTTGCTTTGTCTGTCACAGCACTTTGTAAACATTTGTTTTTAAAGGTGCTATATAAATAAAGCTATTGTTATTATTATTGATTTATACAATAAAAAAGTTTCACTCAGTAAAACTTCATGGACCTCATTCCACAATGGAGTGAGTCATCACATTTAATAGACGATCTTTGACTAGTGTGTACAGCTGCTGTAAATCGGGCGTGAGGGAGGAGACGTGAGGCGCGAGGAAGTGCGAGACCTGCAGCTGTCAGGAGCGCAGGAGAAACCCGAACCATGGAGAAACACGAAAACCCGCCTCTGTAGTGTCCACTGTGCCGCTCCCGAGCCGGAGGTCGGGCGGGGAAAACTTTTTCTACCGCCGCTACAGGGACCGAGACAGCGGAGGGCTTCCTCCTGGTCCCACCCTGCTGGACGATATGTGGCTGAACCCGGAGGAAGTTCTGCTGAAAAACGCTCTGAAGCTATGGGTGACCGAGAGGAGCAACGACTTCTTCCTCCTGCAGAGGAGGAGAGGCCACGGGGAGCCTACAGGCAGGTTCACAGGTAAGAAAAACAAACGTTATACAACACAAATGATAAGACAGCAGAGACCAAATGGTGTACAGACTGGACAACATGCAGGCCAACAAAAAAAGATATGGAAAAATACAGATGTAAAACAAGAAGAGGCAAATTAGCATAGAACAGGAAAAACCACAAAGAGCCAGCAGGCAAAACCACAGGTAAACAAGGGGGCGTGTTCAAGGGGGTTTCCCAGAAATTCAAGAATTGACCATATATTCACTAATCTTGGATTTTACAAGCACAGGGTTCACTTGTGCCTCTCTACTCAGATTTTGTTCTTATGGCAACTGATGACTTGATGCCTATGCGAGACATGCTCACTTTATATCTTAAACACTGTTGTCCTGCTCCAACTCTCAACTTAGGGGTTTCATCTGTGCTTAAGCTTTAAATTCAGAACAGAAACTCATACAGTCACTTAAAAATCTGCAATCTCATCATGTGTCGTTCATAAAAGGTCTCACTTCTTCTAAATAAAATCATTTCACCTAGGTGTCAGAACTAACATCAAAAACAAAGAGTGGATTTTTCTCACTGTGTTTGCCTGCAGTGAGCATGGTGAAGTGAACAAACTGCAGAAACACTAGACAAAGGGTATAATAGAGGAAATCCCCACTAAACTGAGCCAATTTGACCCCTCTAATCTAATCCCTGCTTTACTTCTTTACTTTTTAAATTCATGTGATCTGTGCTGCATGCCAAGCCTCCGGCTGTTATTAAAACTCTTTAAGCCATGCTTGAATAATCCGGATTATGTACGTATTAGAGGTCTCAGAATGAATCTGAATATATTGTAAATGTGAACCAGAGCTTTTTTTTAAAACCTTTTTTTAATCTGTAGTTTTAAACACTCTCATTTATGAGGATTTGTTAGTTTCCTCTGTTTTATTTTTTTGCTTAGTAGAATATCTTCTGGTGAGTCTGTAAAATGTTCAATATTCCTATACAGCTGTTTTACAGTTCTTCCTTTTAGGTAATATAATGGTTTATTCATCAGTTTAAGCAATACATTGAACATCTAAAAAGTAAAAACATCCTTTTAATGCAATTGTGTTTGATAAGTTAGGGATCCGCATCTGAATCGGATCGGACTAAAAAAAAAGTGGATCGTTACATCTATTATAATAGTTTTGTTTTTTCTTACATGATAACCCCGTAATAAATGCATAACAATAACAATACTTTTCATCGCTAATTAACCTTTGGATATATTCTCGATTGATTTTTTACTTATTTGGTCCCAAAAGAAAAGTCAAACTAAAATAATGTTTTCCAAAGCTGAGGACGCAAACATCATTGTCCGTCTATGACCAGAAATATTCAGTTTATTATTGTAGAATAGAACAGAAACCAAAAAGAAATAACTCCCAGAGTATAAGGGGAATCAGAGAACTTCTACTCAAACCAGTAAATCCATTACCAGAAAACTAGAGCATTGAATCCTCCAGTTGTTAATGCTTCTTATGCTGAAAAACTGAGTTTCTAAAGTTAAGTTGCACAGGAGATAATAATGCCATAAATATCAGCAGACAGTTGACTCTCTCTCTGTCTCTCTGTTTCTCTGTCTCTCTCTCTCTCTCTCTCTCTCTCTCTCTCTCTCTCTCTCTCTCTCTCTCTCTCTCTCTCTGTGTTGTTGTTTTTTTGGACTTTAGTTTGAAAATCCGAAACAGAAGTCAGTTTAAAGTTTAACTTCGTCCAAATCTGGAAATCTGTCATTTCCTGTCGGATGATTACAGGTTTTGTCTCTCTTCATTCTGTGGTATAACACGTATGAAAGTTAGAGAAAATGAAGCTACTTTCCCCCTCGGCTGTACTGTAAATGTTTCACCCTGCAGAACAAGTGCTGTCTGCATTTACTGATGATTATACACATTATGGACCGTGTTTGATGCAGCTGTTGCTCGTCTGATATATGGAGTTCTTTCCCACTGCTCCGAGCTCGAGCTTTCCTCCGATGGTGTGTTTGCTGCTTCCTCTGTGTTGTTTCCTCTCTGTGTGTTTTGTATCTGTGCAGCCTAACAGTCGTCTCTCCACAGAATGTGAAGACTGACGTTCCTTATTATTAAACCAGGCTCTCGGCTCATACAGTGTCTTCTTTATGTTTTCTTCCCGGTGGAGAAACTCGCCCTCATCCTCTCTCATAAAACAGAATAGTAGGAACTTCCTGGCCGGGGTTAGCTTTTTGTTTGTTCCCTCTGTTCCCATGACGAGAGGGGGTAAAGGTCAAGTCCTGTTGTCACGTCGTTCAACATTAACCAATTAAAAGTCACTCCAGCATTCCTTCCACACAAGAGTAGGAAACAACACAGAGTCGAGATGTTGATGTTTAACCTTTATTCAATCTGTTTGGATATTTATTTTCACCTTTTTATGCCTTTATTTCAAGATAGAACAGTGGATAGAGTCAGAAATCAGGGAGAGAGAGAGTGGAGAATAACATGCAGGAAAGGAGCCACAGGTCGGATTTGAACCTGGGCCGCCCGCCTGGAGGACTATAGCCTCTGAGGCGCCAGAAAAAACCACTACCAGCTCCCCTTTACAGAATATTAATGACAAATAAAAACAGAACGTATAGATTTCCCATTGGAGAAACCCCCCCAACATGTGTGCAGATACCATGGACAGTCTATGGTATGTACACATATGTGTCTATAGGTTCTTGCACATGTGGTCACTTCGCTTGACTCTGCTTGACACTTCAGTGTCACAATTGCAAATTACTCTGGATTTATTGGGTTTATATGTATCAGATCAACACAAAATAATCTATAATTTTAAATATGGGAAGGGGATATTACTCTGTATTTGAAATGATCTACAAATAAAGACAAAAGAAAAGTTTTAGCCTTTCGCTGGGAAACTACAACGATCAGGTGCAACCAGGAGCGTTCAGGTTAAGTCATGCATTCAACAGATGTCTGGTTTTTAGACTGCTTGTGTTTGTGAATCAAAGAAAGAAATAAGTCTATTTGAATTCTAGGTGGGTGCCACTGTAAAAAGCAGAAAAGTGCTAATTCATACTTCTGCAAGGCACCGTCAATAAATAACAGACTGAGTGAAACAAAAGAAAAGCATCTTGGACCTTTTCTTCACCAGTTTCTCTGAAACGTCCCCAAATTGAGTTTGTTGAAGCACCAGTGAGAAGGTGACCCACTCCATTTTAAAGAGTTATTACATTATAACACAACACTTGTCTAGTTTGGATGACAGTTTATACCATCTTTAATCCTTCATACCTCTCTAATCAGTATCATAAATAATCACTAAGTTTCGGTCTCTGTAGAAGTAGAAGAATTTGGTCCTGATG
Source organism: Labrus mixtus (assembly GCF_963584025.1). NCBI lineage: Eukaryota > Metazoa > Chordata > Actinopteri > Labriformes > Labridae > Labrus > Labrus mixtus. Next base: position 1,177,072 of record NC_083624.1, read on the forward strand.
AGTTTTTGATTCTTTGCTGATCTTACAATAAAGGTGACTTATGTTGTCTATTTAATGTCTAAAATCTGACTCATGATAACATGTTCAAAGATACAAAACAGAGAGGCATATTGAACGTGTTCTCAAAGCTGTGAGACTAAACTTTCCAGCAGCTTTCCCCGTCTCACCGGTGATGATGACATACTTTCAGCAGGATTTCTGAGCAGGGCAGGGCAGCGAAACATCTGCAGCCTATCAGCCCCCTCATACAAACATATATCTGTGTTATCATTTCAAAGCAGCGCTGTTAAAGTATCGTTTCCCATGTCTCGAATGTGTCTTCATTTTCTAGTCATTTTTAATTCAGCGCCCTCACAGAACTTAACTTTATCATCAGAGCACCTTTTATATTAACATGCAGCCCAAAGTGCTTCTCACAGCAACATCTGAAAAACAAACACGGACAGAAAACATGAGTATAGCCATTTCAGGACTGGCACAATGTTAGGATGCCAGAAATGAAAAAAAGAAGAAAAGGAGGGAGCCCAATAAGAACCTGTGAACAAACGTATTTTATTCAGCTCCAAAAGCTGATAGGAGCCAGGCAGAGGGAGCTAGTGTTAGCCAGGAGGCTAGCGCTAACAGCACTGATCAAATGTGCATACGTTGATTTAAATCATATCCTGGGAGGGTCCATTCACTGGGCCTTTCAGGGCCCAGCCATTGCTGTGGACGGGCCTGCTAATACTACACATACTTTTCCCACTATTACTGACATTGTAGCTATAAATCTTCTGATCTATTTAGTTGTTGTTGTCGCTCTGTCTGTCCTTCTCCTTCCTGCATCTCCCTCTATCCCACTTTCCAAGCCCAGCACAGTCTGAGCAGATGTCTGTTCATCATGAGTCTGCTTCTGCTCGACGTTTCTACCTCTTAAAGGAAGTTTTTCCTCACCACTTGAACTTTGCTCATGATGATGGATTAATTTTTGGCCTTTGTAGATACTATAACAAAGAGTGCAGTCTTTACCTGCTCTTTAGCAACATTTATTATACAAATAAAGATTGATTGATTGATTGAAATAAAAGCCAGACTGAAAAAGGTACTTCTTTAATTTCCTCGCAGAAATGTAAACAGTTCCACTCAAACAAAGCAGACACATAGAGGATCATTCATTTTGATGCATTCAAATGCAAACAGACATCACAGTCTTGCAGAAAACTACATGTCAGTTTTTGTCTCCAGGCCTTGTTAAGTGTGACAGCAGCCTTTATGTCTCCTCAGCAGTGTTCCTCCAACAATGTGACTGAGAGCAAAGAACGATGTTGATTCATATTGACTCTCTTTTTCTGGAAGCTTCTCAGTGTAAACCCCTCCTGGGCTTTGTGGTGACAGAGGGATGGCTTTGTGTTGCCCGGCTGCCGGGTTCACAGCTCCAGGCAAGTCGACTCTGACTGTAAGATGTGGTTTACAGTTTGGCTGGGAGCCCGAGCTGTCTGCTGCAGGAGACTTTATCTTCACACGTCAGTGTCTTGTGAGTTCTCTAGGCTGGAATCAGGCTTGTTACAGATGATATTTATTGTTGATTAAAAAAAGGTACAAAACTACCAAAAAAGGGTCTTTTCTGAAAGTAAAAAAAGCCTCTTAAAGTTTATTTTGACTCACTCTCACAAGCCTGTAAAAGCCTCCTGCGAATCCCACTGTGCTGACGCACTTTCAGGGTTAGTAAGAAAGTTTCATTGCAGGTTTTACAAGCTCACAACCCTTAAGCTGTTGAGTAAAATCATAAAATCATGCTCCTGTATGTTGGAGAGCTGAGACTAATTCCTCTTCCTCTTCCTCTTCTGTCCATGTATTACACAGTACAGCCAGATGTACATGTTGTCCTCCTTTGTGTACCAGACCAGACAAGTTAAACACAGATAGAGATCTGGCCTCCCTCATGGTGTTTAGTCATAGCCGCGAGATGCAGGTTGTACTTGTGGTAGGTTTGATGGATTTGGCTGATAATGCTGCCTTACAAAGGCCAGAAGTTCAAAGTGAAGATGAGTGGAAAACTTTATTTTACCAGAAACTGAAGGGTTAAAAGTTGGACGGGGGAATGCTAATTTGGTCAAAGTCTAAGTGGGATTCTGAAGTGCTGACTGCAGTGGCTCAAGTTGTAAAATAAGTGCTATAATAATGCAAACACAAAGTGCCCGCCTTCAAGACTGAATCAGCCAATAGCAGACCTCCACAGCTGACGTGTCATGGCTGCATCAGAGCAAAACTTGACCAAATGAACATTACACATTACATCCCCCGCTAAGCTTTTCTGCATGCTTCAATATACAAAAATATGAGACTGAGACAACACAGAGTAAAAATTATTTCAATTCCAAGAACAGACAGAAACCAGTAAAAAGTGGTTGTGGGATCGGTCTTGAGACCAAAACCAATTTCAAGTACTACAACACATACCCGTTTTGATAACCTGTTGAGTTGTTTTATGGTACTGTGGGCGTTTACTTTTATCACTTTAACTACACTCTTTCACATAAAGGTGTATTAGCACCAGATATTAACAAAGCTTTTATATTAACAGCAGATTTTAGATTTAGGGTAAACATCTGTCATATCTTGTCTCCTCTTACCTTGACCCTCCTCGGGACCTCTCAGCCTGGTACGTTTCTTTCTGACATGTAGCTGTGAAATGTTTCAGTGTTTGAACTCTCTCTGTTCTTTGTTGAGACACACAGAAAGACAGACTGACATGTAATGCCGTAGTCGTTCTTCTGTTAAAAGTGTTTGCTCATATTTTAAGTTGGAAGGCATTACGGAATGTTGTTTATGTTATCATATAAAGCCTCTGTAGTGCGGCAGGGCTAAAAAGGGACAGAGTTAATGCCATAAATGTTGCTGTGGTTGTGCAACATACTTTCATTTAGGGGCGTCAGATGGCCCAGTGGTTAGCTCATGCCTCATGTACAGAGGGTGTAGTCCTCCAAGCTACTTTCATTTAGAGGAGCTGGTTTAGTTCAGATGTTAGAGCGTGTGCCCCGTGCACCAACGTAACACTGGTCCCTGGTTCAACTCCTGATCCTGACACTGTTGAGTGCATGTCATCCCCCACTGTTATTCAAGTTTTTGTTTTTGCACAAATGACTGTATAATGACCGCACTCAGCAGTGATGATAATACTTCTGGCTGAACTCTCGTCCCTGTGATTTTTGCTTTTAATCAAGCCTGACTCTCTGTGTCTTTTCGTCTCTGCAGGTCTCCTAGTGGGGGCGCTGGACACAGTCCTGGACTCCAATGCCAGGGTCACACCCTTCCGAATTCTCCTTCAGGTTCCAGGTTCACAGATCAGCTGGGTGATCGCCAGCGGTGAGCTGAACCACCACTGTTGTCTTCATTCTTATTTTACATTTCTTGACTTTCATATTCTTTTTGATTGTGCGCTTTTTGTTGCTGCCTCGGTTCTTCAGGCAGATTTTCTGACTCATTTGTATGTCTTCAGTTGTATTTCCTGCATGATTTAGTCTTTTTGGTCCATCAGGAGTTGCCATAGAGGAGGTGAATAAGCACTGGGACTGGCTGATCCACAACCTGCTCCACTCTCTGTCTGTGTTTGAGAACAAGCAGGATGTGGCGAGCTTCGTCAGAGGCAAAGTCAGGGTATGAAATGTGCTTCTTCTTCGTATTTAAAAGGATTTAAGGCATTTGTTGGACCAAATTAAATATCTGCTTAACTGTAGATTATATGATGATGATGATGATGATGATGATGATAAAACCAAAAATAACCTTGCCCTCTCCCTCAGGGCCTTATCGCTGAGGATGCTTGGGGTCGCCAGGCGGCCCAGGAGGAGGACCCGGCGAAGTTCAGAGATGCTCTGCTGAAGTTTGAGCTTCACTTCGGCCTCCCTTCGTCAGAGAAACTGGTGACGTACTACTCGTGCTGCTGCTGGAAGGGCCGGGTGCCTCGACAGGGCTTCCTCTACCTCAGCATCAACCACATGGCCTTCTACTCCTTCCTGCTGGGGAAGGAAGGTCTGTACACCAAAGTGAGGGCTCAAAGAGACTGAATACAAAGTCTGTTGGGAAGTCATTAAAAAAAACAAATATTATTAATATGAACTGTCAAGGACATTTTCAGTAGTTTGCAAGATTGAGCTCATATTTTCTCTTTATGTCGGCTTAAAGTAATGATAAAAGAGTGCTGTGCTGAAAAATATCTTACAAACAGACAAATGGCCTCCTCGGTAAATGATTCATTTAAATGATTCAACATTTTTAAGGTCAATAATTGACGAGAACTTGAGTTGGAAAAGAAAACATTTCTACAGGTGGTAAAAAGTAGACAAATGAATTGATTTAACATTTAATCCAGAGCGGTTGGGGTCGGTTTTGCATGTTTTTTTCCCCCACACTTTTGTTAAAGTTTCATATAATTTCACTTAAGCAAAAGATTGAAACACAGCAAATGACCATCATTTATTATTTCAGAGGTCATGTTGTCACTGTGGAGTGCAGAAAACGAACACATATTTATTCCTCTCTATCCACAGTGAAGTTTGTGATTCCCTGGGCCGACGTGATGCGGTTGGAGCGGGTCTCCAGCGGTCTAATGACAGAGGCGATAAGGGTCAACACTCGGCAGCGACAGAGGGAGTTCTCCATGTTCCTGAACCTGGAGGAGACCTTCAGGGTCATTGGTCAGCTGGCTGACATCTCCCTGAGGCGGCTGCTGGACAGCGAAGGCCTGGAGCTGGACCGAGTCCTGCAGCAGCCCACACGCATCACCAAAAGGTCGGTGCTGGATACTGGTATCTTTAACCAGTACCATTTGAGTTCTCCTGTGTGAAGTGCATTTTAAACTGTATAGTTAAGTTTTTTTTTAGGATATTGTCTCTTCCTGGTTATTTAAATGCATTAGCATTTAAAGGGATGGATTTCCCTCAAAGCTAATTGAGTGTAGTGGTTGAGTACAGGCGCTAATGCTTCCCCTGCTGCAAAATTATCTTTCAGCATTGTTGCTTTGGTCGGTATTTGTCGGTAGGTATTTGTCTTTGTTGTTAGAGACAGATAAATAATATGATTACTTAAGTTGTTTGCTTTACCTTTTAATTTCATTAGTTAATAGTTGGCAGGCAGATTTGTAAGCTAGTGGCTAGGCTAGCAGTATGACTCAGCATTTTCAGTTTTACAAATTGTGGTCTTAAATTTTGCCTAGTTAGCTATATTTGTTATTTTCTAATTCATTATGAAAATTATGCTAAATTGCAATTTTACAAATGTCAAATTTTTCAGTATTTATCAAGAAAAATGACGCCTTGTTATTTGAGGACTTGCAACCGATGCATTTTTTTTTACCTGTAGCTATTATGATTGTTATAATGATTTCTGTCAGGTCTTTGCTCCTGAACTTGATTGCCATGTGTTGAATTAATCTTTGAAACACTGACTCTCCTGTCTGCACAACACATTGACACTTCTAGGTTGTAATAAAGAAACCTTGACCTCAACCTCGAGCTAATGATGATGATGATGAAGATGATGAGAGGAAGTTAAGAATGTAAAAAAGAGAGCTCGAGAGAAGATCTAACCACGGCTCATTTCTCACAGCTGTACAGCTGCACTGCACACCCACAGCGTGAATGAGTGTGAATACTGGAGTGTTACTTTTGTTAAGAAGTTCCCCCTAATGGGTTTTGGTAAAAATGTGGAGTGATCTGCACCCATCTGACAAGCAGCTCAGTAGAAGCACGAGAAAAAAAACAAGCCTCGATGTCAGATAGTTGATTATTTTAAGGTTGGGCTTTTTATGCCTTATTTAGAGATAGGACAGTGGATAGAGTCAGAAATCAGAGAGAGAGAGAGAGAGAGAGAGAGTGGGGAATGACATGTGGGAAAGGGAAAGGAGCAACAGTTTGGATTTGAATCCAGGTCGCCCAATTGGAGGACTACAGCCTCCGTACATGGGGCTCGGGCACTAACCACCGGGCTACCGGAGCCCCATGGCACTACTTCAAAAAAGAAGCATACTCTGCTTCTTTTTTGTGAAAATTTGTGCACTTATTGTTCATTGTGATCGTGGAATAATCACAAGACACACCTGGAAACACCTCCCTCTTCTCTAAGATCTCTTAGATTTCATTTTCTCAACTCAGGACTATTTATTCCGACATGCTGTGTCTTTCACTTTTAACATTTCTGTTATAGGATCTTTTCACGTGTAGGCCGATTGTTCACTGTGCTTTTTCTGCAAAGCGTCAAACCTGACTTCACTTCACATCATCATGTGCAACTTTTACTTACAAAGTTTCCCCTCAAAATGCCTCCTGATATACTCTCTGATACTCAGGGCTATTTATTTCTGTCTATTTAAAAACCTTGAAACCAAAAGAAGAACTTGAAAGTGAAACTTCCTGAGCTGCAGCACTGATGTGTGAGTGGGTTAAGGTCCAGCAAAACAGATTTTTTTTGTTCCTGTGATGAGCACATTTATTTTTGCATTTTACAGTAGACAGTAGATTAACGGGCATGCATAAGCAGAGACATGAAATGTGAACTAGAAGAAATTGAAAGTACAAATTCAAGAAATGGAAACATCAGCGAGTCTAGAATGGAGAAAACGGAACAAGTAAGAAATGAGCATGCAGGGTTTATAGGTGGCTTAATGTAGAAGGAACAAATGGAGCAGGAAAAAACTTTAGCATCACCTTTAACCACATAATTAAAGTAATTAATTATCATTGATGTTTTTTTTTGGTGGAATGATGATTGTGTGTTCAACATTTTATTACAAACACATTTAAACAAGGTAAAGCGTGTTGCAGAATTATTATTTTTTTTCATGTGAATACAGAGGAACTTTTGCACTTTCACTATTTGTGAAAGTATCCTCGATATTGCTCCGTTTTTATAATACAAAAACAACTCTTTCCTGGTGCCTAGCTTGACCTTGTGTTTTAAGCCCTTTTATTAAAAATGTTCTCATTGTTAATATAGTTTCTAAACACATTTGTTTCATGTAGGATCTTATTTGTGCTAGGTGGGGAGTCTTCCTTTGGAGAGGAAAATTTGGCTACTCGTGTGACAGAATCGAGAAGAACAGAAAAGATCTATGTTTAAAATTTAACTCGTCTCCTTGGGGCTCAAACAAACTTTGGTTGCTTGTCAAGTAGGACGGTACACTTCCTCTCATGACCGCCCTGAGGCAGAGCCCCCCAGTCTGAACCTGACCCATAAACTACAACAACACTGAAGACATCCATTTTTAAAGATTGCAAAGACTTATGTTGTCTTATTGTTTCACTTGACTCCCTGCCCGGTGGAGGAACTCATACATTCAAAGACTAGAGTAGAAACACTTGTTTTAAAGACAGACTGTACAAGACGCTCCTCAGATTGGTGATGCACAGCTCCAACATTTTGTCTTGTAGCAAACATATACAATCATGGCAGGAAGGTAAGGAATGAAACCTTCAAAGCTCAGCAACAAAGATGTTCAGGGAGTGATTATCTTAAGGGAGGATTTATTCACCCAGATGAATCTTTGTTGGTACTAAAAACAAACTTTTCCATCAAATCTAACTGTGAAACAATTTGCTAGATATGATCACATTCTTGACACAACTGTCTCTGACTATAGTCATACCTTTGGGGGTCATTTGTGTGATTGTGTAGATATTACTCTTCAATGAGTTACTCTTCAAAGCCATATCAGCGTGTTACAGCCTAACTCATCCCCTTTTTTAAAAATCCTTCCCAGGATCCTGGAAGAACAGGCGTTAAGAGAGTACGTCCTGGCTCTGTTTCGGCTCCCTCGCAGTGAAAGACTCCACGAGGTGGCGTCCTGTTCCGTTTGGACCCCACACTCTCGCTGTCATACAGCCGGGACTCTCTACACCACCGACAGCTACCTGTGTTTCTCCAGCCGAGAGGAAGGAAACTGCATCCTGCTAATACCGCTCTCAGAGGTACGGTTCTGAAACCACAGACACGCTGAGGTCACCTGTTCATCTGGAGCACAATGTGGTGTTTAAAGGGAAAAGTCTTGTAGCCGTCTTACCTGTGAACGACTTACAACACAGATCAAGTGTTCATTTTCAGACTTTATATAGGTTTAACTTTGGAGGACTGAGGCTTGTTTAATAATTTGCATTATCCTTCTGAATAAGCAGTGATACCAGGATTTGATGACACATTGTTTCCTAGCCATTCAAACAGAAAAGCTAATTCACTGAATCCTATCTAGTCCAAAACTTTAAAGATTACCGTCATGATTAGAACATGAGATGATAAATACCTAACGTGAACAAGGACTGGTTCAATGAGTTATCAAACTTCACCTGAGGTACAATGCAGCAGGTACACGGTGAACACAGCCATATCATTGTTTTTCCTCAGTCATAACTAAAGGAACTTACAGTAATGGCCAATAAGGAAGTGGCTAAAACACTAGACTGTGGGGGTTTCCTCTCGCTCAAGTTTGTGTGATTTAAGAAACCACCAGACAGAGTGTTAAAACTTGGTAGAAATGTCGGGTTATTGTATGACTTTACAACGTAGTAAAAACCACAGACCAAGCATGAGGAGCTGATAGTTAAATGCTGAAAAAAATCTGTGTCTGTCCGTCGACACCTCAGACATTTTTATAGCCTCTAAGCAAATGAAACGAGTGACTTTACAGCTATACAAACCGGATTTTGACTCAGGAGGCATTGGTCTTCTACAGTGTTTGTCTGTTCTTAGATGAGTTATGAAGCTGCCTGTGTTTGCTGCTCTGCATGCTGCTTGTTAAAGAGTAACACATGAACCGGTTTCATGAGGTGAATGATTACAACACACCAATATCTCAAAGCTTTGAGGGGATTGTCAATAGTTGCAGTTGCATGAATTATCAAATTCATGAAGTAAAAAAAACACAGTCCTTCTCCAAAAGCACCTTTAACTGCACACTGTTTTATGAAATGACTGTCTTTAAACTCTGGCTTATTATTAAACTAAATTGTGTTAAATAATTTAAAATTTACAAACCATGTTGTCTGTGATGTTGTCTCTTCTGGTTTCTTGCTGTGTTTGGATGTTGTCTTGTTTGTCATCATGTTTTTGTTTTGTACTTGTGAAGGCAAAGACAATTTTCTATTCTGTTCTATTCTGTTCTATTCTGTTCTGTTCTATTCTTAGCTGTGTTAAGGTATCGTAAGTAGCCATTTGCAGGAGATAAGGCGGGCAGAGTCAGTGGACTCTTTTAAATCACTTCTTAAAACTCAGTTTTATAGACATGTTTTATGTGATTTCTCCTTTAAAGATCTATCCCTTCCTTTTATTAATGTTATTGATTTGAACCTTTTTATCTTTCTCTTCTTTAAATGTATCCCTTCCTGTATTAATTTAACTACTCTTAGTCTTTTTAAATTCCTCCTCCTTTTATGGTTTAACTCTTCAGCTCTCTGTTTCTTTATTCATTTAACCAATCTCCTGTTTATCTCTTCTTTGTATCTTCATTCTGTGTTTACAGCCTGTGATGTGATGTCGTCACACTCTCCCTCTATTTTAATTTTCTTCTCTCCTGGTTGATTTTAAACTAACTTTCCTTCACTGTATTGAACTACCTCTCCATACCTGCCTGTTGGATCTTATTCCTGTTATTTACATTTTTATAATTTTACCCTCTCTGTTGATCTGTTCTGTTGTCGTGTTGCTGTATTTGCTTTGTCTGTCACAGCACTTTGTAAACATTCGTTTTTAAAGGTGCTATATAAATAAAGTTATTATTATATTATTTAAAAACGTGCATCAATTGCAGGAATGAACAATGGGAACATAGCAGAGTTAGATAAATCATTCAATTTGGTGTACTCAATCAACACTCTTTACATGGCACATGTATGTTTGTGTGTAAATTACATTTTTGTAGAGCTCCTAATCAAACCTCTAAACTTGTACATACTGTTGGCTGATTGGAGCGTGGTTCAGTTCAATTATTCAGCAGACAGATGGCCGGTTCTGTTCACAAACAATGTGAGGAGTCATGCATACTCTGTTTCCTCTGCTGTGAGCTTTTCCTCTGTTCTCTACTGAAGCATTGTCTTTATAAAATATAAAAATATGATCACTCCCTCCTAACCTGTTACTGTGGATGCAGAATAATTCCCCTTTTGCTCCTCCAGATTTTCTCACAACTCTAAAAACACTTTTTTTTCCGACTTCACATGTCCTGCAGAACTGGAACTTTAATATCATTATTCTCTCTTTTTCACAGAGTTAAGGTCACTTTGAGTTATTTTTATTTGTGGATATGTGACCTACAATAAATTGTATTATTATAGTACGAGACATGTCCATGTACAGAGTCTTCATCTGTTTCTTTAACCTGCCCATATACAGATTAGATTACGGTAAATTCGGCATGTCATTAATGAACTTTAAACTGTTGATTTTGTGGTTTAAAGTAACAAATGCTTTGAATAGTTATTCAGTCTTGTATGCAAAGTCTCTCACACTGATGATCGTTAATGGTTGTGTTTTCATTCCTTTGTTTCTCTTCAGGTGTTGTCCATCGAGAAAGCCGAGAGCACCAGCCTTCTTCCCAACCCCGTCATCGTGAGCATTCGGACTAAGAAGGCGTTTCAGCTGATCGAGCTGCAGGACCGAGACGAGCTGGTGGAGAACCTGAACTCCAGACTCCGAGCTCTGCAGTGGAAACAGTCCATGTTCCGTAACAAGAAAGACGGCAAGAGGAAGGTGGTACGTGAGCTCGTCTTGAATTTAAGTAAAGTGCTTTTACACCGCAGGTGACCTAGTGGTTAGTTCACAAGCCGAATGTATGGAGGCTGTGATTGGCATAGAGCCAAATCCGACCTATGATTCCCCACTCTCTCCTCCCTGGTTTTTGACTCCACTGCCCCATATCTTAAATAAAGGCATAAAAAATGAACAAACAAAAAAAACCTTACAATATACAGAAGTTTTAAGGACCTGGCCCATACGTCCATTACTGCTGTCAGCATTTATCGGCCTGATAGCAGAAGGAATCAAAGAGTTTGAATACCTGTCTGTTTTCATCGTCCTGACAGCATTAGAGAGAATTCATAAGAAAGGATGTGAGTGACTAATAATCTCTTTCACTGTCTGGATCACACGTTTCAGCTCTGATCTTGGAGCAGACTTTAACAATGTAATTAAGGCTGAGATTAAGTCAGAGGAAATTTGACTCTTGAGCATGAAAAAAACCACTGTGAATTCAAACTGTGAAACTTTTAATGTTAAATAAAGGAGTTTTACTGCTTAGGATTTAGCAGGTAGCATATTGTTTAGTAAAAAACTGATGATGATGATGATGTAGTATTTATCTCTTATCTCACCTCAGAGCTCGCCGACCCCTTACTACACCTTCTACTACGACACTGGGTACTCTGATGAAGAGGAGATAGAGGAGCAGGTTCTCCGTAATACTATCAACAGTGAAGCTCTGATGACGGCTTTCCACCAGAACCAACCAGGAGCCAACGGCAACAAGGTAGAGAGGAGACTGTCAGAGAAGATCACCTTTTAATACTTTATTTATAACTTTTTTTTACAATACAGACATACAAGACAGACAAGAACACCCAGCAGTATTACACAAAATGATGGAAAGAAAAAAAAAAGAGAGGCAATGGGCATACATTTAGATGTCCAAAGCTGCCAGTAGACAGCAAACAGAAATTGAAAAAGAGACTGCCCCTCTTTTAAAAACGGTCCTGGGTAGAAAACAAACAAAAACAAAAAACACACACATGAGTGGTCAGAATCCTCAGTCAGTATGCCAAATAAGGCAGAGTTTACACATAATATAGGCATCACATAGCAGCACAGACCATAATGCATACAGTTAAGTCTTATCCACTAATGTCAGAAAGGGTGTCAGAGAAGATCACGTTTTAAATGACAAAGTTATTTGATTTATTCATTAAATTATTATAAGAAAACTAACACTCGTATTTACAACAACAACTGTTCAACAAGTACATTTTCTTTCAGCCTTTCCTCAGGCTGTCCGGACTGTTAACTCCACTCTCCTCAGTTAAAAACATAAACAGAACTAAACAAAACAGAACTGCGACTACATGATGCACACACACCACACATTCCAATCTGCACTTTGACACCCTGAACACTTTACACACTGACACTGTACCCTGTTTACATTATTCTATATTTTATATTTTGTATATTCAAATAATTCTTTTTTTACTTTTACATTATATTTCTATTTAACTGTATATATGTGTATTAGTAATTTGAGTGTTATTGCATGGCCTTGCGGAACAGTCTTTACATTTCACTGCACATCTGTATGAGCATGTGACAAATACAAATCTTAAATCTTGAAACATGGGTCTCTGAATGTGTGTGTGTGCGTGCGTGTGTGTGTGTGTGTGTGTGTGTGTGTGTGTGTGTGTGTGTGTGTGTCAGAGCACGGAGCAGGAGAAGGAGCGTCTGTGGGACGATCATTTCTCAGAGTTCGGTCGAGGCGTCCACATGTTCCGCACAGAGAAGATCCAAAGACTGGTCGCCATGGGGATACCAGAGTCCCTACGTGGAGAGCTGTGGATGACGTTCTCAGGTAGAGCAAAGATTGTGGATGAGGGAAGGTGTGATCTTTGTGTTGTGTGCAGTAGACCAGAAATAAAACAAACATTTATTTGTACTTTTATGCGATAGGACAGCTGATAGAGTAGAATAAAATCTGAGCCATAGAAAAAGAGAAGTGGGAGTCAAAGAACAGAGGTGTAATGGACGGAGTCACAAAATGGCCAAAAAATATATTTTCCAAAACAAACACGCAACTCAGACTTTCATTCAAAAACAAAATAGACAGCTCCTGATGGGCAAGGATACCTGTGACCTAGTTTTACTTTAGGAATCTATCCATAACACTGCCTCTTTAAAATAATGTGCAGTTGTTGGTTCGTCAGCTCGGTGTCATCAGTGAAGGAAAAAAGCTTTTTTGAACACAAACTGAAACTGTGACTGTGGAACTGAAAGTGGAGAAAGAACCTCTCAGAATGACGACAGATCAAGTTACTGACGATTCATTACAGAAGTCTTATACGTGATGTCTTCATGTCAGTATCCTGATGGTGTTTAATGTCTATCCTTTTTTATCACCACATTAGCTGGCCTTATTTTACCTTCATCTCACATCTCTGTTTGTGTTACAGTTCAATTCAACAAAGCTTTGTGGGATTGTGTGAGTATAAAAGTGGACAGCACAAATAAAATAAGAAGTAGTTACATGCAGACAAAAATAATCTCAGCCTGTAACAGTGGAAACAAATGAAGGAGAATCAAATATAAGACAGTGAACACAACCTACGCTGACCGCTTTCAGTTGACAGCCTCAGGTTTCTCTTGTTTTAAGTTAAACGTATCAGAAAATGAACTAAAACAGGCTTGAGGTGATAATCAACGACCATAAGCTGTTTTTTTTTTAAAGCATCCGTACGTCTCTTCTCTGCAGATGCATCCTCTGAGCTGGAGTCCCATCAGGGCTACTACACCAGCCTGGTGCAGAAGTCGATGGGTCAGAGCAGCCTGGCCACGGAGGAGATCGAGAGAGACCTTCACCGATCTCTACCAGACCATCCCGCTTTCCAAAACCCCACCGGCATCGCTGCATTGAGACGCGTCCTCACCGCCTACGCTCACCGCAACCCCAAGATCGGATACTGTCAGGTAGGGAGCCCCGATCGGAGCTGTGAGGGGACGTCAGTGCAGAGATGATGAAGCTTTACAAACAATTCACTGTAGGCTCGATAAAAACACACATGTACTAACAGGACCTGTGGACATGCATTAATGGAGAGATGTCAGAGTCCGGCTGCTACACAGGGAGCGCACAAGAGCTGTTGGAGGTTCAGTGCCTTGCTCAATAGTGCCTGCAATATTTGGGAAGTGAGCCGGCGCCTCTTCAACTTAAGTGTGCTAGACGATGGCGATGCTATTTACATGCACGCATCCTCGCAAAGCCTACAAGATTATCCAAAATATTGACTTATATGCATCGTTAGTTTTTGTGTAGCATCAGATTTAAAATGTAGTTCCCTGTTTGGACATTTACAAAAACTGTTATAAAAGTAGAACAGATTAATATTTTTTTCTACTTTTTTTGCATAAATCTCTTAAACAACTCCAGCCCTGCTCAAAACTATCAACTATCAAATATTGAATTATTATCAGGAATTTAAATGCCATGGCATTTAAAGGGTTAAATATTTTGGATAATCTTTGACATATCCAAGACTGATTTAAAAAAAATCCCCCAGTCACCAAATATTTCTTATATGGAAAATAACTCATTTTTGTGGGTTTTTTCATAAATAACAACAGTGACATCAAGTAATCAAACTGGCATTTAAAGGGTTAAATTGTTAAAAATGATTGAATGTTTGGTAGTTCTGAGCAGGGCTGAAGTTGTTTAAGAGATTTATGCAGAGAAAAGTAGAAAAAAAATATCAGTCTGTTCTATTTTTATATCAGTTTTTTGGAAGTGGACATTTTTGTCCTGATTAAAGAGGGTAGTAAATTAAACTGATGCCTGAGGATTTAATGAATTAAAATCAAGAAAAATCAAGTAACAAAACATGTGCATGCTTTGGCAGCCAAACATTTAGTCAAATTAAGGCAAACGTCATAAGCTAGTTAATAAAAAAAGCAATTATTATTAAGAACGATTATCAAACTCTGTAAAAGTCGAACTCCTCCATCCAGACACTTTAATGGTCTTAAGCTTTATAATCAAACAGTTGTTCTGTGTCCCACTCACACTGAATCAGGGCTTAAACATTTCTTGTCCTAATGAAGAGCCCTCTGATCCTGACGTGTGTGTGTTTGTGTTTCCTGTTTCCAGTCGATGAACATCCTGGCGTCCGTGCTGCTGCTCTACGCTAAAGAAGAAGAAGCTTTCTGGCTGCTGGTGGCCGTTTGTGAGAGGATGCTGCCTGACTACTTCAACCGCAGAGTCATCGGTGAGAGACACTTTGTTTTTTGTTTTTTTAAGCCTCATTTACTCTCATTTATTTCTGCCAATTATGACAACACAGTCTGTGGACTTGTCTGCACACTTCTGTTTTAAGTCGTGGTTGTTTTGTCTAAGCTTCTCAGACCAAAACAACCAGAAGACTTATTTTGGTCCCCTGAATGAAGGGGGCTTATTTCCTGTGTTTGTGAAGCAGTTTACATGTGAGGTTCATCTGGCACAATTTCCTCCTCTGTTTCATGTCAACATGTTTGTGAGAGTCTTTTCATCTTTGAACAACATATTCTGAGAATTTGTATGTAAGGAATAGACTGAACACTTTAAGGACGTGACAAGAGCTCAGATGTGTTAATAAATAATAGCAATTTCCTTCATCCAAAAGAGACAAAAACAACAATATTTAGATGTTTTTTGGGGCTTTTACTTCAAATTAAACTCCTGCACACTGTCTAACGGGCAAACAAACATTTATTGGCAACGTTTCGGTACTAGACCTTCGTCAGGCAAACGGTTTGTTAAAATGGGCAACCAATCATCATTATGACGTCAGCCCTGAATCAACAAACACACCTCAGCTTTCCGGTTGAGACCACAGACTTAAAAAAACAAAACTAAGAGGCAATCTTAAATAACTGATCAATTCATAATCTCCAGTTTAGGAGAAACCAAAGGCCCCAAAAAGCAGATCATCATCCAAACTACAAAATCAGAAACATTGCAGTAGATCAAACGTTCAAAATAGCAGATGATGATAGTAGACTGATATCAGATTTCATTCTTAGTCACTTAGTCCATCAATCCATCCATTATCTTTACCACTTCTCCCGTTCGGGGTCGTGGGGGGGCTGTGAATAGAGTCGAGATCAGGGAGACTGGGTCGAAACTGGGCAGTCTGCTTGGGGGACTACTGCCCCTGTACATGTGTCACAACCTAACCACAAGGCGCTCTCTCTCTCCCTCTCTCTCTCTCTCTGTCTCTCTCTCTGTCTCTCTCTCTCTCTGTCTCTGTCTCTCTCTGTCTCTGTCTCTCTCTCTGTCTCTGTCTCTGTCTCTCTCTCGCCCTCTCTGTCTCTCTCTCTCCCTCTCTCTCTCCCTCTCTCTCTCTCTCTCTCTCTGTCTCTCTCTCTCTGTCTCTCTGTCTCTCTCTCTCCCTCTCTCTATCTCTCTCTCTCTCCCTCTCTCTATCTCTCTCTCTCTGTCTCTCTCTCTCTGTCTCTCTCTCTCTGTCTCTCTCTCTCCCTCTCTCTATCTCTCTCTCTCTCCCTCTCTCTATCTCTCTCTGTCTCTCTCTCTCCCTCTCTCTATCTCTCTCTCTCTGTCTCTCTCTCTCTGTCTCTCTCTCTCCCTCTCTCTATCTCTCTCTCTCTCTCTCTGTCTCTCTCTCTCTGTCTCTCCCTCTCTCTCCCTCTCTCTCTCTCTCTCTCTCTCTCCCTCTCTCTCTCTCTCTCCCTCTCTCTCCCTCTCTCTCTCTCTCTCTCTCTCTCTCTGTCTCTCTCTCTCCCTCTCTCCCCTCTCTGTCTCTCTCTCCCTCTCCCTCCCTCTCTCTCTGTCTCTCTCTCTCTCCCTCTCTCTCTGTCTCTCTCTCTCTCTCTCTCTCTCTCTCTCTCTGTCTCTCTCTCTCTCTCCCTCTCTCTCTGTCTCTCTCTCTCTCCCCCTCTCTCTCTCTCTCTCTCTCTGTCTCTCTCTCTGTCTCTCTCTCTCTCTCTGTCTCTCTCTCTCTCTCTCTCTCTCTCTCTGTCTCTCTCTCTCTCTCTGTCTCTCTCCCTCTCCCCCTCTCTCTCTCTCTCTCTCTCTGTCTCTCTCCCTCTCCCCCCCTCTCTCTCTCTCTCTCTCTGTCTCTCTCTCTCTCTGTCTCTCTGTCTCTCTCTCTCTCTCTCTCTCTCTCTGTCTCTCTCTCTGTCTCTCTCTCTCTCTCTGTCTCTCTCTCTCTCTCTCTCTCTCTGTCTCTCTCTCTCTCTCTCTGTCTCTCTCTCTCTCTCTCTGTCTCTCTCCCTCTCCCCCTCTCTCTCCCTCTCTCTCTCTCTCTCTCTCTCTCTCTCTCTCTCTCTCTCTCTGCAGGAGCTCAGGTGGACCAGTCTGTGTTTGAGGAGCTGATCAGGGAGCGTCTGCCCGAGCTGGCTGAAAGTGTTCCCGACCTCTCCACCCTCTCCTCCGTCTCCCTCTCGTGGTTTCTCACGCTCTTCCTCAGCGTGCTGCCCTTCCACAGCGCCGTCTGCGTGGTCGACTGTTTCTTCTTCCATGGAATCAAAGCCATCTTCCAGCTGGGGCTGGCAGCGCTGGAGGCCAACGCTACACGTCTCTCTGCCAGCACGGATGACGGACAGGCACTCATGATCCTCACGAGGTACATACAGTATGTGTATGGATAATGACCCCCCCCCCCCCCATTCTCAATTTAAAACAGATGAGCTGCATTTAATTGTGTCCTCTCAATCAGGATAAGATCATAGCAACTTATTGATGTCCTTTACTCAAATATGGTCAGTGAAAAAAATGGAGACAATCAAAATGCAGAAATGAAGGCTTCAAAACTGTAGATCACTACAGTTTATGCTCATTTCCACCTCTAATTCCTCGCTTTATTGTCAGTTTTGAACTCTCGGTGTTCTCCTTGTAGCACACTCTGCAACAAAAGATGTTTGCATTTTAACATTTTATTTTATGTCGCAGTTAATCAGGTGTTTCTTTGGCTGAAAATCTGTAGGTTTTGCCCCTCGTTGTTTGTGTCATGTACAGATGACAACACCTGAGCAGCCAGTAACAAGAAAGCTCAGCTAGCTCATGTGTAGCATCAGTTTTCATAAAAAATCTCAGATATTTTATGGCAAACTCATTCACAAATAACATTTTAAGGATCAGAAGCCTGGGGATTAACGGCCTGTAAACCCTCTGCTCAACAGTTTCCTGGACCAGGTTGGAAGTGAGGAGTCGTCTTGTCCTCCGTCTTCCCCGCCTGCTGCTGCTGCTGCTGCTGCAGAGACGAGTAGCAGCGACTCCGAGATTCCAGCTGTGAGACCCACAAACATCACACACCTCATTAATGACTCCTACGAGGTGAGAACGTCAGGCCCGTGTGAAGGCCTTTAAATGTACTCACATTTTGTTCGGTATCTTTCATAGCTTCATATTAAAGATCAAATGATTAATTGATGTTTAAAACAGTAAATCATCTCTCTTTGAATAAGTGAAATAGTTATGCCTGAATCATTGTACAATCTTATTTTCTGTTGCACAAAAGCTTGAGTTACTTTCTGCTTTTTGTGTTTCTCTTCATCAGAAATTTGGAGACCTGTCGGTGAGGCAGATCGAGAAACTTCGCTGTAGACACAGAATCCAAGTTCTGCAGGCTCACGAAGACACCATCAAAGAAAACACTGTGAGCAGACTCTGAAGATGTTGTCTGAGAGCCGGACTTTAAGCATCCTGAACCTTTGCTACATTTTCAAATTTGTATTCCTACTCTTAAACCTCCATCTGTGTGTGTTTCTGTGTGTGCAGCTCAGACTGGTCATTCCAGATGTTTCTATCTCTCCAGAGAACTTGACTGATGTCTACGACCTCTTCAAGGTATCTATTTTACCAATTTCCTTTATCCTCAGATGTTTCTGCTGTGTGCGGAGAAGCCCGAAGCCGACGTGCATCCATACATTTTATTCACTCTGTTTTCTGATCATTACCGGTCGTTTTCCTTGATCTC
The DNA here is from genome assembly GCF_963584025.1 of Labrus mixtus. Classification (NCBI taxonomy): domain Eukaryota; kingdom Metazoa; phylum Chordata; class Actinopteri; order Labriformes; family Labridae; genus Labrus; species Labrus mixtus. The sequence continues at coordinate 1,195,761 of NC_083624.1, forward strand.
GACTTATTACCTCGTATCCCAGGAGTGCCAAAGCACTAAATTCTGGCCTGTCAAAGTGACCAGTGCATTGTGCCGTTTTAATATCATTTTAAAACGTTTAAAAGTCTAACCATATTTCCTCCTATCATTTCTCCCACCTCCCCTCCTGGGCTTCATTCCTGCAGACGGAGCACTTCATCAGTCTGTACTGGGGGGACAGCAGCTCTGCAGCAGCGGCGGAGGCGGCTGCATGGCGTTACACTGACTCCGGTCGCTCCTTCATCGAGCGTCAGTACCGGCTGGACCGGCCGCAGTTTAAGAGTCTGTACGGGCTGCTGGTGCCGTGGCCCGGGGGTGAGAACCAGCATGCCGACACGCTGGCCAACCGCACCTTCACCCTGCTGGACCAGAACCAAGACAACCTGGTCACGTTTAGGGAGTTTTCCAGCTGGCTGGGTAAGCACAGTAAAGGGATGATTTTAAGGTCACTGTAAGTATGATCTCTCTTTAAGACTGGTTTTATAACTTCTCCACTAACAAGTGGCATTAATCCCAGATCCAGAATTTAAAGCATTTTAATCTTCCACTCTGCTTTCTAACTGAATTACCTTTCTAGGATTCATAAAGTCGTCTGAAAAAACAAATGCTTTAAAAATCCAAAGAACCTCGAGCTGAGATTCTATGTTGGTAAAAAAAAACAACTTAAAAACTCTGAAAAGTCTGAGACCGACAGTCTGTTATTGATAGATGAATATTTAATCATTTCACTTCAGTGGTTACTGCTGAAATATATTTAGCAGCCATAATTATAGATGAAATGTTTTTTGAGCCCTTCTGTGTCCTGGTATGATCGTTTGAGGTGGACTCAGCAGAGAGCCTTGCTTTGATTTGCCCTGTTTGTTCCTTTCAGACACTTTGTACTGTGAAGAGCTGAATGAGAAAATCCGGTTATTGTATCGTCTGCACATCCCACCAGGTTAGTCCTCACGTTTACATTATGTTGACGGTGAAAGTCAGAAAAGTTTCACGCTGAATTTAGGTGCGATCAACTTGACTGTGTGTGTGTCTGCAGCTCTGACAGAAAGTGAGGACGACCCCTCTCTGATGAAGAGCCCCCTGGTGTCCACAAACAGACCTCTCTATGTGAACCTGCCCGACGGTCAGTCATGACTCACTCTTATTCTGAAGACTCCAACAAATCAGATTAACGGTTAACTGTGGAAATCTGACTGTTTGTGCTGCTGGTGTGTTTGCAGATGTTGAAGAAGAAGTGAAGGACTATCACAAGCAGCTGAAGCAGATGCTGCAGGATTTGGTGAAAGAGAAGGAGAAAGATGTGGAGAAGCCTCTGCCTCTCATGAACCAGGTACTGGGAACGTGTTGTACTGCATGGTGTAATTCACTGCTTCTTTAATATTTATTTTTATCAGCCAACACATTCATTTTCTTTACTCTTTCAAAGATTAAATAAAAGTGATAAAGAAAGAAAAGAAGTCCAGCCAACCTTATTTTCATTTTTCCCCTCCTGGTTTCACAGATTCAATATTTAAAGGTATATCTTAAGGAGTTTCCTGGCCTGACAATTATTTAAAACTTGTTCTTGAGTAAAAGGATGATCTGATTTTATTTAAGTCAACTGCCTCTTATGGCGTCTGTACTAAAATGAAGCACCTGATATACGCAGTGTACCAAAATATTATCGCTTGGACATTTTTTTCTAGAAGCATTTTGTTTATTCAAAATCAAACCAATGGAAGGGACTACAAGAGCTGAAATGATGCATTTAGAATATTTAAGTTAATTGAGAAAAACTTTGATTAGCTACGATTTCTGTAATTGTTAGTGAGAGGTTAAAGATTTGCTGCGTACTTGTGATATAATCTGGCTTCATTTTCTCCTCACACAGCGGGAGTTCATCCAGTTCTGTAAAACGCTCTACAGCATGTTCCACGGGGCCCCCGAGGAGAACGACCTCTTCCAGGCCATCGCTACGGTAACCAGTTTGGTGCTGCAGATCGGAGAGGCGGGGCATCGTGCGCACGGCTCATCTTCAGAGGTCTCAGAAGCTGAACCCGCGCAGGAGTCCGCTGGGGATGCGGGTATCGTAAAGACGGCAGAAAAGGACTGGACGATCAGCTTCGCTCAGATCCTGGCGTCTCTGCTGACCGAGCAGGCGCTGGTGAACTTCTTCGAGAAGCCGGTGGATCTGACTGTGAAAATCTCCGAAGCTAAAGAGAAGCAGTATCACCAGCGGGCCGGTCTGCTCTCTCTGCAGCAAGGGAACAGATGACTGAAGAGTGACACGGCCCGATTTCATATGACGACAAAAACAATATCAGTATCATTTGACAAAATGTGAGAAGATGTAGCAGCTTCAATTTCAGAGGCTCAACAGCCTTCATCATCCATGACATTTACTTACAGATAGTGACACTGCTGCAACCCCTGAACCACTTCTGCCTGTAACTGAAAACAGAAAGATGATCTCCAAGCCTCAGCAGCAGGTTGTGAACCGGTCGACTCGCTGGTATCAGTAGGAACATCAACATGTGTGACTTTGTGCTAAAGGCCTGAAGAAATGCTGCACAAAAAGGATAAATATCGCCTTTTGATATCACCATGATGATGCCTGTGGTTTAAGTCACGGCACCTTCAAATCAGGAATCCATTATGAAACATTAACGACTGTTCATAAGGTCAATAAAACAAAACATTAACTCTTTATAAATCAGTTAAAAGCCTGCATTTGATTAACTTTTTAAAGTTGCCAGGTTGTGAAACATCTTTAATGAGACATTCCTCGTTAACATTCATGAATAAGTCACTCTTATTTTATTAATAAAGATAAACTATGTCGTAGGCCATGAGGTCTAATATAAATGTATTTACACATATCCCTTGTGTATAAAGTCAAAAACCAAAGCGTTTGATCTGTAATTAATGATGTAAATAAATTCATTATTCAAGTTTTATAATTTTCTGACAAAGTGTAAATGTTCAGAAACTTGTAAATATGTTGATTTTGATCCAGATTCTTTCTTTAACTACCCGGTGATTTTCACAACCTGGCTTCATGCTTCTTCTTTTTAAAGTTATGACTTCATTTTTGAATGACGGAGCAGTGATAAAGTAAATTAAGTAACACTTAACATGTTAGTCTCTTTATGAAGGGCAGTCTGATTAGGAAGTCATTGCAGAACCGTGCAGAAGTAAGGACAGACCTATTGCATGCATTCAGTGTTTTGTTTTTCATTTTATACCTTCTGTATCATTTTACAGTTTTCACAAACACACACCTCAAAATAAATATTTTTTAAAACTTTTTTAAATAACTGGTTAATCAACAGTGTTCTGAAAAACCTGCACAATGTAGCAAACACAGGAAACCACAGCTGGAATGGTCTGAATAAAAAGTGTTGCTTAAACACACTGATACTTTCTTCTGTTGGATTCTTTGGAGCGCATTTGTGTTTATGAATGAGCGAGAGCTTCTGGGACATACTGCAGGTTTTATACTTTTTCAGTGGATAGAGTCAGAAACTGAAGAGAGAGAGAGTGGGGATTGACATGAGGGAAAGCCAGGGGTCGGATTTGAACCGGGTCCGCCCGCTTCAAGGACTACAGCCTCTCTACAAACACGCAAAACGAACCACCAGCGCCATTAAACATGTCATTTGAAAAAAGATGAATGCAGTGCTCATCTATTTCCTCCCATTTCTCATGGGCTGATGAATCTATAGATAACAAGAAGAAGTCTGGGATCTCATGATGCTGATACGAATAAAACACAGATGTGTCTTGGGGTAGTCGCAGTACATGGCCTCCAAAAATCATGATATTTTCAAAAACTAGCATGATTTTGAAAGTAGCATTCCCTCAGTGCTCCGTCTGCACCTGGTCTGCACCCACCCCCCTCCCCTCTGCGCTCCCTCAAAAGCCACGCCCCCTCACTTACATGCTTGTGCTTTAAGTGGGGTAGAGAAGTTTTTACAGGCGGCTACAGATGACGGATTTTCTTCGTTCCTTTTTCAGAGCACATGAGTTATTAATTTCTGTCAGGACCTAAAGACAGTTTCAACTAAAATCTTAAAAAGTGTAACAATATTCCCTATTTTTATTTGAACACATTAGAGTTCTTTTAAATTAATATTTCTTTAAACATGTTTTCACCGGTCTCTTTTGATTGGGTTAATCTCTCCATGTGATTATTTCATTTATTAAATGTTCTTCAGTATGAACAACAACCCCTAACGGGTACAAAAGGACACAAACATGAGTTAGTACTGTTGACAAAGAGAAGAAGAAGAGCAGGAGGCGGGGAGCTGCAGGAGCTTGGTGTGCTTTATTAGCTACTGATTAAAGGTAGAGGACGTGATTCACTCCACGACCTACATAATCCGAAGACACATAACACACACACGGTTTATTAGAGGTGAGCCTTCATTATCGTGGAGGGAAGACTGAGGCTCATCTGATACAACTCTTCAGGAGTGGTTTCATCACGGAGGAGGTACATGGTAACACACTCCTTTATATGTTTCCTTATTTTATCATCCTTTTTTTCCCCTCCCTGTAGAATCCATTTGAAGGCATAAGTATGAGCTGCAGCGACGGGAGCCTTATGCTATTTGATGAGAATTTGGACACAAGTATTTTTGTAATGTACACAATAATGGGCCAGGACGTTTGTTAGCGAGTCTTACTTTTCCTAGGTAGTGTGTTCAAACAATACACACAGTCTTTCTCTCACATAATCAGAAGTATGTATATGTGTCATGTCAGGATGCGTATGTCACATCCACAGGTAACAGGAGCAGCAGCATATGAATGATAAGAGACCAAAACAGGAATAACAACACAATTCAAAAACAGACACAGAGCTAACAGGAAGCTACAAGCTACACATTGCACTAAGCCACAGTTGTGATCGATCGGTTTGCCTCGTGGATGTTGTCTCGCCCACTCTGGAGGGACGATGGGCGGGCTTTGTCTTTATATTGCTTCAACGTAGTTGGCTGGCAGCATGCCGGTCTTGCCGGTGCGCTGCACGGTACCGTACATCCAGCCCTCGTCGATGGCCTGCACGTTAACGATGACGTCGCCATCTTTGAAGGAAACCTCGTCTGGGTCGGCTGCTCCGTAGTCGTACATGGCACGCACAGTTTTCTGCACAGAGAGGTCGAACAGAGTCAGTAACATGTATAAGGGGGATGTTTAAAAGAGCTTAGATGACAAGATTGCTGATATTTCGATTCAGGGTTATGTCAACAAATCCAACAAAAACTGCAAACACAGAAATAAAAAGATCTAACTTAGAAGTGTTTAAACTTCCTTTGTGACATTGAGCCGCTGTTATCATGATCACACTGCTATTTTTCCAGAATGCTTTTGTCTCAAACTCACAGTCCTGCTGCATGAAATATATTTTTCACTAAAGCAGTGGAACTTAAACTGAGGTCTTAAGCATTAAGAAGTTTATCATCACTTTATTTACACCTATATGTAACATATAGCTGACTGTTTTGGTCGTCCGTTTCATTCACTTTCTAACAAAACATCCAAAATGTGACTTGAAAAAGTTTGACTTTTTTTTTTGTTATTGTGTCTGTTATGTTACCATTTGAGTTTCCCCAACTGGCTTGTGCAGTTTGTATTTGTGAGTGTGTGTAACTTACTCCAGTGGTAGAGGGGTGGGAGGGGATGGAGGAGACGGTGGTCTGCTGGGTGGCCACTGATGATGACCTCTGCTGCAGCTCCACGGTCTTAGCAGTCTGGTAGCCTGCAGGTAAAAAAAAGAAAAGGTAAATGGTAAATGGAGTTGAGCTTGTATAACGCTTTTCTAGTCTTCTGACTACTCAAAGCACTTTTACACTGCAGGTCACACCGACACATTCACACACTGATGGCAGAGGCTGCTGGGGAAATTGTCCATCAGTGTTACATCAGTATCTAAACACATTAACACTGACGAAGCAGCAGGAGCAACTTGGGGTGAAGTGTCTTGCAAAAGGACACATCAACACAGCAGGAACAGGGAATTGAACCCCTAACCTTCCGGTTGTAAGACGACCGACTCTACAGCACACAGCCGCCCAACATACACACATAAAACAGCAAAATAAAGTCTAGGCATACATGTTTAACCTCATATATAGAGTTTGGGAAAGCACTTTTAACATGCTTTTATTTGTTGTGGGGATTGTGGTTAATTACCTATAGAGGAGGTCATGAAGCCGTTGCTGTAGAGGGACATGTGGTGGTCGGCGTCCTGGGACACCTCAGACTTTTCATCACCCGGGCCGCTCAGGGCGCTGGTGGAGCGGGAGTGCTCCTTGCTGCGACGCTGAGCTTGAACTATCCAAACAAGAACAATTGAAATGGTTCATTATCACACGTCTACAAATCATTAAACAACATCAAAGACAGCAACAGAGAGTTAATGCAGCTTGTTGTTGTGAGAAGTGAAGCCAGAGGGAATTTAAAAAAAAATCTGCGTTCTTTCTCATGGCCAGCAGGGGGCGACTTCGCTATGTATGCGGATGAGAAAATGGGTACATCTCAGTTGATTCAGTAGTTAAGCAACCATTCTCCTAATGAGTGAAAGGTCTCAATCATGACCTCTAAATGTTCTTCAGCCTGATCATCATTTTAAAAGTGATGGTCCTATTTATGGTCCAGCTGAAACATGGACAATAGGCTGTGAGAATTGAGAATTTTCTACAAGGCCAATTGACATTTTTTTTAATATCTCACCTGACATCATGTGCAGACTCCTGGACTGGATGTTGTCTTCAGCAGGGTCGTAGTCAAACACAGAGCCGGGGTTTGTGCGCCACACACGCAGATCTGAGGACACAGAGTCAGAAAAGGGATCAGTCAAGTTTACCCCCAGTTCATCCATGCCCTGATGCATTAGATATACATTTAATCGAAGGGTTAAGAATCTGAACTCCAAAGACAAAACTAAAGATTTTCAATCTGTCCTGTAGGTTGTGATAGTGACAAAAAAGGTACCCTGTTGTTCATTAACATACATCCAAACCGTACTGCACAAAACCTGGAAGTTTACTGAGGTGGACCCAAAAAATGCCTGAATGACCACGAGGGTTCAGTCTTCACTCCATACTGAACTGTGGCTTTTCAGAAAGGGCCTTAGTTCCATGGGAAATATAATCATAGTCTAAATGTCTTGTGTATTATTATTTTTTTTACCTGCATTTTGACTTTAATGTCCACACCTTCATTTGCCCAGACATTAACAACCTCCACATGCATGAGAGTAATGACTGTGTGCATGCTTGTAAGTGTACCAGTGGTGGTCTCCTGGTCATGCTCGATGGCACGTCTCCTCTCCATCTCCACCACGCGTCTCTGGATGCCGCGGTAGTTGATGTCGCTGAAGTCCTGGGTGTTCTTCTTCACGCGTTCGGTCACCGGGTCAGAGGTGGTGGGAGTGAAGCTGCCCTTGCTCTTCTCGAAGTCCTCGTGGTATCTCACCTGGAAAGCACAGGTAACAATCACAGTGAGTGCACTCATAGTTAAAAAAGGGCTGGAGATTTATATATTTAACTCTGAGACTTCTAAAATGAAATCATCTGTACTCACTGAGTACTTTCTTAGATCAAAGGAAGACGATGCACATTTCCTGGGGTAATAATAAAACTTTGGGCACAAAAACATAATGAAACAATCGAAACTCTTACTCCAGAAATGATGCGCTGGGTCTCCCTGACACGCCTCATCTCAGGTGTGTCCAGGACGAAGGAGGCCTTGCCCTGAACCTGCTTACGGAAACTGTCAGAGTACAGCACCTGGTGGAAAGTGAGGCCGGGTTGAAGGAGAAACAGAAGGCACACAGTGAGCATCATGAAATGTTTCACACTTTAAAGCCATCATTTAGCAGCCGTTAGCATCCACAGCACAAAAGGTGGGGCTCAATGGTAAGAGGACACACACAGCTGCTGGCAGAAGGAGCTGGGATTATTGGGATTTCAGACAGATGAATTAGAGGGAAGGGTTTTCTATTACAAAGTATTAAATCAAACAAAATTACATCCCAATCTTCAGAGGAGGGTGAAGTGGAGTAATTTGAACAACAGGAGAGGTTAGCAGTGATGATACCACAGCTGGTGGTGTTAAAACATTTACAAGAAGGGAGCGCAGTGGGGAGAATTAATACAATTAACTAGATCTAGGGGAGAACTCAGTTAGGAGAGGGTTAACGAGGGGTACAGGTAGGAAGTCTCTCGTCGTTCTGAAGGTACCGAGCTAATATTTTCTTGGTTCCTTTTGACTCGCTCCATCTCAGGAGTATACACCACAGGAGTTCCCTTGGCGGAACTGTCTTTATACAACACCTACAGGACAGAAGCACAGCACCCAAAGGGGCCAGTCAGACTCATTGAACAATACTCAAACCAACACACCTATAGGACTGGTTTCAGAGACTCAGGTTAACCCAGACGCAGACATTTTCAGGGAAATTTTCCAAAGATTAAAATAATCTCAGAGAATCTCTCTCGTGTGTCATTTGTTGCTTCTGGGATCGATTTCGAGCAGTGTCTGAGAAATTGGTCCTATAGAGTGAATCATCCTCCTGTCAAACAAGCCAGGATCTCAGATGTAGAAACACACATGTAGAAAAGAAATCACAATTGTCACGCTTCAGCAGAGGATTTAGATTGTCATATGCTGGGAAGATGAAATTAATTTTGCAGCTGCTTTATTTGGAAAAAGAAACAAAGCTTGGCTGCAGGTTAAAACGTTCTGTGTATAGAAAGTACGGGGGGATCACACACTAAAGAGGAAGGGGTTTAATTCAGCTTGAGGGGTTGATAGTTGAAGATTAAAGATGATTTGAAAAAGTCAGAAGAGAAAGTAAAAAAAAGAGGGAAAAGCGTGGATGAGATTAAAGGCGACGTTAGGGTCGAAGCGGTGATGATGGAGCTCAGGAGACTTCAGTCTGTGCCTTGGATGAGATGAGTGGGAGGTGGTGGGGGGGGGGGGGGGGGGGGGGGGGGGGGGGTGAGATGATGATGGCAGGAGGAAGGGGAAGAAGCAATGTGTAAAAGCTTATGATGGGCACTACTGTCCACTCTCAACAGTTAGGAGCACACTTGGTTCAGTTTGGTTCCACTACCGAGCTGATGTGCTTCTGGGTCTGTTTGACCCGCTGCACCTCGGGGAGGTCCGGTATAGCTGTGCTTCGAGCTGGCGAGTCCTTGTATTTTATCTACCCAACGGACGATTTGGGGTTTTGTGCAAGAGGAGGGAACAGGAAAGAGCAAGAAAATCAGAGACAATTTCAAAAAAGTCAGAGACACATCACAACACCAAAAATCACAGCAAATATGAAACAGGTGTTTCCCTGAGAGATGAAGAAGCAGGTTAAGTTGACCCCTGAAGGGCTCATTTGGGTTATATCGGCATGGTGGGTTTGATGTGATAAGCATAAATCATTGGGACATCTCAGGAGGTGGTGAAGGCTCAGGAGAGTTATTATGACTGTCTGTTTGGGTGGAATGGAGAGTGAGGGAAAAGGGGGCGGATGGAGGTGAGTGTACAGGATCACTCTGTGGAGTACCGTGCTAATATTCTGCTGATTGCGTTTAACTCTCTCCATCTCGGGGGTCTCTGATACGGACGTGCCTTGTCCCACTCCTGCTTTGTATTGAAGCTTTGAACAAGACAGTATCAAAAGTCAAATATCAAAGAAAAAAAAAAACAACACCACTCAAGATGAGATTAAGTTTTAGGAAAGGAGGAAATGTCAAAATGAATAAATAAAGTCTCATTAAGGGACAAATGTGGTTAATTTTAAACTGGGAAGGAAAGGAAAATAAAACACATAAATCAAAATGTAAAAAAAAGGCAAACATTAAGACTAGTTAAGGGGGGATGGGGCATGGAGAAAAACTTTGATTTTGTTGAGATTTGTTTTTCAAATAATTAAGTTATAAACCAAAACTTATGACAGTGAGGATGGAGGAGAAAGAAAAAACTTAAAACACTAAAGGTAAAGTTTTTAGAGTGAAGGAGGGAGGTTGGAGGTTGTAAGGGGATAAAATAAGGGTCATAGCAGATTTTTTTTTTTTTCCTATACCAAGCTGATATTCTTCTGTGTTTCTCGGACCCGCTTCATCTCGGGGGGGTCTGGTATGGCTGTGCCTTGACCCACAGACTCCTTGTACTGATTCTGCACATTGCACAAGTCACACAGGTACAGCGTGAGACAGGGACAAACAAGCACGGTGTTTACTGTAGACACAGACAGGTGCATCCATTCACAAAAACAACAACAACATACACTTAGGAGCACCTGACAGAAACACACTATCATCACTCAGATTATCAAATACTTCAGAGGTAGTTTCGTCAGTTGGAAATGGTAAGGATTAAAATTGGATGATACTAGATTTAGTCTATTATTCAGGTTTTAGATGCATATAAATATCATGGGAGTGAAAAGTTCTGAAGAGCCCTCACATTCCCTGTCGGTATATCAAATATCTGCTTTATTCTAAACTAGATGCCACGTAAAGTGAAAATTTGGAATAGTTATGTAGCCTTGCTACCTTCAGCTGCTTCACAAGTTTTGTTGCTCTGATTGGTTGAAGCATTTATAACTTTTCTGGTGATTACCCATTGAGAAAGCCTCTAGGAAAGAATAAATGAACAGAACCTTTTGGACTAATACTCGTCTTGGAGAAAGCTATTTTAAAATTTCTTGGATACGAAACTGGGAAGTCATTTCTTCATCGCGCCCACAAGAAGGTCTTTATGCTCCGGCCAATAGGCTTTTTCTATTTTTCTTGCAGAGGTGAAATTGGGCACAGAAGTTTCTACATCTATACATCTCTGAAATATATTTGGGGCCATTATTGACTCAATAAAATCTTTTAAAAAAGGGAGAAAATGTGTATGGAAAGAATCTGTAAAAAGTTGGATTAAACATGGACATTTGAAGAGATGACATGTACACAGAGGTCTGGTTATCGTCCACTATAGAAAGTAGGAGGGACGATGGAGGGTAGACTAGTTGAAGAGGAGATGAAGGAGGTTACAGGATCACTCTGTGGAGTACCGTGCTAATATTCTGCTGGTTGCGTTTAACTCTCTCCATCTCGGGGGTCTCTGATACGGACGTGCCTTGTCCCACTCCTGCTTTGTATTGATTCTTTGAATGAGACAAATAAAAGTAAAATACGGTCGTGACACACACATAATGCCAACATTTGAAAATACAAAATAAGAGAAAATGCAAATTAATTTAGGTGGGGGGGGGGATTATGTTTATGTGGAACACTAAAAAAACATCCACAAAGGTATGTTAGGCTGGAGGACGGGAAACAAGAACGAAACACAATGAAGGACTTTAAAATTAGCGGAGATTATCAGAGGATGTTTTGGGAGATGTTTTTGAAGAGATGTAAAAGAGTCACTGCACAAAAACTGGTGAAAAATAAACGACTTATGAACGTTAAGATGGAGGTGTAAAAATCTGAACTAAAGTCTTGAGAGGAAGGAAGGTCAGGGGTTGTTTTTGGAGATGATTTTAAGGGGATAAAATAAGCAGATTTTTTTTTCCTATACCAAGCTGATATTCTTCTGTGTTTCTCGGACCCGCTTCATCTCGGGGGGGTCTGGTATGGCTGTGCCTTGACCCACAGACTCCTTGTACTGATTCTGCACATTGCACAAGTCACACAGGTACAGAGTGAGACAGGGACAAACAAGCACAGTGTTTACTGTAGACACAGACAGGTGCATCCATTCACAACAACAACAACAACAACAACAACAACAACAATAACAACAACAACAACAACATACACTTAGGAACAACTAAAAAACACACGATCATCACACAGATCATCAACCTTTCAGATTATTAAATATTTCAGTCGGGTGTCTTTATAATGTAAACAGATGATACTTTAGTTCATTACTTCAGAGTTTGGATGTGATAAATATTATATGAGAATCCCACTGAGCCCTCAAAGTCTCAAAAAAAGATGAAGATTGTAACCTGTGTGGATGATTTATTTTCAAGTGGACACGTGTCAGACTAAGCTACAAACTCGGGGTCTAAATATTGAGGCTAAAAACTGCAATTCCTCAAATGGCCACTTGAGGTAGAGGGTTTAAATTGATATAAAACCTGCCTGTTTAAATTCCATGAATGCTCAAACAGTGCATATGTAAACGCTTGTTTGAGTTAGATGCCGGTGTCACTAGCTGTCTGCTAGACATCACTAGCTGTCTGCTACATGTAGGCGCCACTGGCTGTCTGCAAGGCGCCACTGGCTGTTTGCGAGGTGTCACTAGCTGTCTGCTAGACGTCACTAGCTGTCTGCTAGGCGTCACTAGCTGTCTGCTAGACATCACTAGCTGTCTGCTATATGTAGGCGCCACTAGCTGTCTGCTAGGTGTCACTGGCTGTCTGCTACGCGCCATTAGCTGTCTGCTAGGCGTTACTATCTGTCTGCTAGGTGTTACTATCTGTCTGCTAGCCAGGTGTCACTAGCTGTCTGCTAGGCGTTACTATCTGTCTGCTAGGTGTTACTATCTGTCTGCTAGCCAGGTGTCACTAGCTGTCGGCTAGGTGTTACTATCTGTCTGCTAGCCAGGTGTCACTAGCTGTCTGCTAGGTGTTACTATCTGTCTGCTAGCCAGGTGTCACTAGCTGTCTGCTAGGTGTTACTATCTGTCTGCTAGCCAGGTGTCACTAGCTGTCTGCTAGGTGTTACTATCTGTCTGCTAGCCAGGTGTCACTAGCTGTCTGCTAGGCGTCACTAGGCGTCACTAGGTGTCACTGGCTGTCTGCTACGCGCCACTAGCTGTCTGCTAGGTGTCACTAGCTGTCTGCTAGGCGCCACCTTAACTTATCATTAAACATAACCTCATGGTTATCCAGTTTCTTAACCAAATATTGATTATTTTTGGTTTCAAACAACAAAGTTGGTCAATTTTCCAAATTCCAGGCTCTAAAAATCAACGTGGCTGTATCCATTATTATAACAAAGTCTATGCATATTACACAACTAAACCATATACTGTATTGGACTGGAGTCCACATTCTTCAGAATATGATGAAGGAAATAACTTTTACTTAGCAGAAAATGACATTGGACAAAGAAGGGATCTTTGTGGGCTCTGTTCAATCCTGAAATTAGTAGATTAAAATAAGCAGATTTTTTTTTCCTATACCAAGCTGATATTCTTCTGTGTTTCTCGGACCCGCTTCATCTCGGGGGGGTCTGGTATGGCTGTGCCTTGACCCACAGACTCCTTGTACTGATTCTGCACATTGCACAAGTCACACAGGTACAGCGTGAGACAGGGACAAACAAGCACGGTGTTTACTGTAGACACAGACAGGTGCATCCATTCACAACAACAACAACAACAACAACAACAACATACACTTAGGAACAACTAAAAAACACACGATCATCACACAGATCATCAACCTTTCAGATTATTAAATATTTCAGTCGGGTGTCTTTATAATGTAAACAGATGATACTTTAGTTCATTACTTCAGAGTTTGGATGTGATAAATATTACATGAGAATCCCACTGAGCCCTCAAAGTCTCAAAAAAAGGCGTCACTAGCTGTCTGCTAGGTGTCATTAGCTGTCTGCTAGGCGTCACTAGCTGTCTGCTACATGTAGGCGCCACTAGCTGTCTGCTACATGTAGGCGCCACTAGCTGTCTGCTAGGTGTCACTAGCTGTCTGCTACATGTAGGCGCCACTAGCTGTCTGCTAGGCGCCACTAGCTGTCTGCTAGGTGTTACTATCTGTCTGCTAGCCAGGTGTCACTAGCTGTCTGCTAGGCGTTACTATCTGTCTGCTAGGTGTCATTAGCTGTCTGCTAGGCGTCACTAGCTGTCTGCTACATGTAGGCGCCACTAGCTGTCTGCTAGGTGTCACTAGCTGTCTGCTACATGTAGGCGCCACTAGCTGTCTGCTAGGCGCCACTAGCTGTCTGCTAGGTGTTACTATCTGTCTGCTAGCCAGGTGTCACTAGCTGTCTGCTAGGCGTTACTATCTGTCTGCTAGGTGTCATTAGCTGTCTGCTAGGCGTCACTAGTTGTCTGCTACATGTAGGCGCCACTAGCTGTCTGCTACATGTAGGCGCCACTAGCTGTCTGCTAGGTGTCACTAGCTGTCTGCTACATGTAGGCGCCACTAGCTGTCTGCTAGGCGCCACTAGCTGTCTGCTAGGTGTCACTGGCTGTCTGCTACGCGCCACTAGCTGTCTGCTAGGCGTCACTAGCTGTCTGATAGGCGCCACCTTAACTTATCATTAAACATAACCTCATGGTTATCCAGTTTCTTAACCAAATATTGATTATTTTTGGTTCCAAACAACAAAGTTGGTCAATTTTCCAAATTCCAGGCTCTAAAAATCAACATGGCTGTATCCATTATTATAACAAAGTCTATGCATATTACACAACTAAACCATATACTGTATATGACAACCCAACACGGGAGTCCACATTCTTCAGAATATGATGAAGGAAATAACTTTTACTTAGCAGAAAATGACATTGGACAAAGAAGGGATCTTTGTGGGCTCTGTTCAATCCTGAAATTAGTAGATTAATTTACTTATCAAACATAACATAAAATAAAAACATTGAAATTTAAAGGGCCATTTGGTTTATATGACATTTAAGGAGTCATCTGGTTAGTTAAAGTATGGATCTCTAGTCATGGAGGGAATATGGAGGGAAATCTGTCAGAGGAGGAGGTGAAGGAGGGCAGGGTGGTCACTCTATGGAGTACCATGCTAATGTTCCTCTGGTTGCGTTTAACTCTCTCCATCTCTGGAGTCTCTGGCAAAGCCGTTCCTTCTCCCAAATCATCTTTGTACGCAATCTTGACATGCAAGAGGAATGAAAGCAGCAACCAGTGGTTAACCTGACTGTACCAGTACCAAACTACACTTTAAAATCTGTATTTGAAAAGACACAACAAAAAGACAGGACAACATTTTTTCTGTACACGACAAACAATAGCAAAACCAAAATATTCAACAACACACAAGCTCTGCGCTAACAAGTCTCAGTGTTACTCTACAGAACAAGGGTTAGTTGCATGAATTAAAATGCTGCAATTTTAAGATTAAAAAATGGAGGATAAAAAAATCAGTGTGGTCCAAAGAACTATGGGCTGCATATCAGGGTTTGTTATAGATGAGAAAAATCAAAAGACCAAAAAAAAAAAAGAAAAAAAAGTGTTATAAGAAACCATTAAGAAAACGTAATATGGAGTAGATACCAAGCTGAAATTCTTTGTATTCTCTTTAACACGAAGCATTTCAGGAGTGTCCTGTACTGAAGACACTTTGCCCTTTATGTTTTTATGGTCAATCTGGTATTGATGCTACAGAGAGAAAAACACAAAGTGCAGTTAAAATGTTTCACAATGTAACGAGATGTAAAAGATAAAGATGAAAATAAAATAGGTCCCTTCACGCTCCTCTAGGTTTAGCTTGAGAGCTTTCACTTCTTTACTCACAAATAACTTACGAGGACAAAGACTGACACCAAACACTTAAATGACAACAGTTTCTTCTTGATTAGAGAACACCAGGCATTTACAGTAACTAGCTGTATAAAAGAACAAAGTATTAAAGGTAATACTTTACAGAAGAGCACAGAGAAAACTCTTAACATCAAGATGTAGCTCCGACATCTTCAAAGCTTCTACAGTCTCAGACATGCTACAAATCAATTTATTTGCATACTTCATCATTTATATTTATTACTTACAGTGCTGAAGTTCTTCTGGTTCTCACGGACTCTCTGCATCTCTGGGGTGTCCAGAACTGGTACATAGTGAGACATGGTCTTCTCAGCCTCCTCTCTGTACTTTTTCTGTTCAACAAAAAACACAGCCGGGATTTTAATCAAATTTTGACCAAAGAGAGGCAATTAAAAGGGATACTCTACTAGTTAAAGCAACCTCTCAGGGTGAGAAATGTTTGAGTATTTTACCTGGCTGATAATGTTCCTCATCTGCTGAGCATGGATGATGTCAGGGGTGTCGATGACAGAGGTGTAGCTGGCCCTGTCCATCTCAGCGGTATGCTTGTACTTAGCCTAAGGAGCAGAAAACTGTCAGTGAGCACACATTCTGACCAGAGAATAACTACAACTGTGTCTCATCCGATCAGCCCACACACTGTTAATAAAAATCACAAGATTCAGACCTGACTGAGGATGTCAGTAGCGTTCCTGGCCCTCATGAAGTCTGGGGTGTCCGTAGCCAAAGCCAACATTCCCTTGCCCTTAATCTCCTGCTCCATTGCCTTCTTGTACTCTCTCTGGAGATATTACAGGTGATAAAGTTCAACGTTAAAACTCTGTTCTGTGCAAACAGCAGTCACTTTGAAGTACATAATTTCTACTCATTCATAGCAGGGGAGGCGTGGGCTGCAAAACCAAAAGTCCTGGGGGGATTGGTAGATAAAGAAGGTTAGAAGAAATTAGGACTTTTTAAAGAACAAATTGGAGACAAACTGTAATTGGTGTTAAGTTTCTTCTAACACTCAGAAAAGAAAAGAAAAAAAAGTTAAGGAACTTTTGTTAAAGTTGTTAAAGTATTCAATATTTCAGTTGGTTTAGCATAAAAACACTTTAGATCAGATTTAAAGTGGTACCACTGTGCTGCGATCTTAAAATCAACCTCAGTAGCACTCTGGACCAAATATATAAATAAATGAATAAATAAAGAATCTGGAAACTGCCGCGCACAGTGTGATGGGTGCTTGACCACAGCATGAAGCATTTTACTAGGTTCTTCTGTGCTAAAGGTGGGATGGCTGCCTGTCTACTCTACACATGCTCTTAAATACAAAAGCAAACTGTACACCATCATCCATCCACCCGCTTTCTTCCACTTATAAGAGGCCTGTTCGGGTGGGAGCCGGCTAAAAAGGTAAGACATCCTTCTCCCAAGCAACGTTTTTTCCAGCTCCTCCAGGGAACTCCAAGGCCTCCCTGTGTCAAAACCCCCTTGAACTAGCTACTTTGGATGTGAAGAATAACGACTCTCCTCTTATATCTCTCTGGATGCCCGAGCTCTACTCTATCTTTAAGCCTAAACTCAGCCACCGTTGGGAGGTAGCTCATTCTGCCACTTGTGTCTGTGATCTTATTCTTTAGGTCACTATGACACGCTTTTGACCATAGCATACCAACGTAGATCAGCTGGTAAAACAAAAGCTTTGCCTTCAGGCTCAGCTCCTTCTTTACCAAGACGACCCACTATAATGCTCACATTACTGCTGGTGGATGGATGGATGGTAAACATCAAATAGAATGAGTTTTACCTCAAAAGAGAACAAATAAGGAAATGCTTGGACATGGTGTACATTTGAGGTTGCCTTTTTGAGTATGTCAGATAGAAAAGAACACACTTTTAATAGAAAATCAAAGGGAAAATCCAACAGGGTGTAGGGGTGAAGGTCAGGCTATAGTCACAAGAACTACATCAGAAAAGGTGAGAGCTGGAAAATTAGTGATGTCATCAAGCAGGGACAATTCAAACACAGCTGCTGCCCTTTTAGTGTGATCATGAAGCTTAGTAAAGGGGACAGGATTCAGCAGATGATGCACCAAGAGCGGGATTGTGGGAAGGCACTCTGTTGAGGTTGTGATGCTGTTTTCCATCACTGTCTGCCGTACCTCAGACAGGATATGAGTTGCATTCTTTGCTCTCAAAAGCTCCGGAGTTTCCTCCAGTACAGTGAGCCCTTTACCCTTCACTCCCTCTTCTAGATCCCTCCTGTACTCTCTCTACAGGACGGAAGAAGAACAAAGAGACTGTAGAGAAGGACGGGCACACAGGCAGGCCAAAGCATAAAAGACAAACAATACAGTGGACAAGTTCTGATGCTTGCCCCTTTAGAGCTCAAAGTCACCAAGCCTTCCAAAAAAAAAAACTGAAGCAAGGACAGGTCAATGTCAATTCAGGTTTAAATGTATTATTTTAAATAATCACAGACGTGTGGGTTTTAGACACATTTTTAAAGCGATAATGGAGACATTGGTGACTTTGGCAAGAATCCGGATAAAAGACAAGGAAAACGTCATTTTATCACAAAGAACATGAAACAAAAATACAAAACAACAAAATGATTCAAGACAACATTTCACAGTTAAAACATTGCTGCATCACTGAAATGATTGCATGCACGCATGCAGACTTTAAGATGTTGTCCTGATAGCTTAATAGGGAATCTACGATATCAGTGGAAAGAGATTTGAAAACAAACAACAAAATAATACTAATTAGTCTACTAGTTTTAAAGAAGGGAGATGGGTGAATGTCGGATCATTAATAGTTTATGGCTCTGTAGTGTGGTGAATCATGCAAAGGGAGAATAGTTTAACTGCATGTGTGGACTTAAAAGAAGTCAGGATAGAAGGAAAACCCAGGGGGTAAAAAAGTAGAGGAGGAAAGAAGGGATTGTGAGGTAAACTTAGTATTAGAGCCCGACCAATATTTCGATATACCGGTAACTGATATCAGCGGCCAATATGCCCCTGTCACATATTTAGAGTCATCAGTGTTTATGTTTTGCAATGTGTGTGGAATAAAAACTTTTGTCGGAGCATGCTCTGCAGATAAAAAATACTTATAGTAATGGTTCTATATGTAGTTTCTCCACCAGAGGGCACTCTGACTTCAAAGTTTACAACATTCTCAACACTGTGTGAAGCATGTGTGTACAACATTTTGTGTTTACTTGCACTGTAACTTTTTATTTTTTAAAGTTAATTGTTAAAGACGCTGCCTTCTGACAACATGTGCATGGTAAAATTGTATCGAAAATGTCCAGCACCCATCTAAAGATGTCACTGTATCAACCGCCACATCGGTAATCTGTGATTTTTTTCCAGTTAAAAAAAAATCAGTGATTGATCAGGCTCTATTTAGTATGGAATGTAAATCAAGGGTGAGGTCAAAAAGGGGGGGTTGTCAGGTATAAACTATCCTTTACCTCACTGGCTATTTTGGTGGCATGTCTGACATGTATCATGGCAGGGGTGACCTCCAAGCCTGAGAGGTTCTTGCCCCTCATGTTCTCCTCAAAGTCCTTCTTATAGTCTTTCTATTCGCCGTAAAGATAAGAGACAGGGGACAGACAGACAGACAGGGGACAGACAGAGCACATGTAACAACATGCAAGCAGCGCATAATCACAAAGCAGTTACCTTTTCCTGGTTGGCACCATAGTCTTTATTATGATGGCCATTTTTTTAATGTACAGTCTTTACAAGTTTTGTGCATGTGCATGAGAGTGTTCAAAAAAATAAAAAAAAGGATTCAAAGGATTTCTTCAAACAGGGAAAATCAGATGAAAGTACTGGAGCACACGATTCACTTACAGCTAATTTATTAAGGTGTAAAGGTGCTAACATTTTGACCCACTGCATTTGAAGTGATTTGTGTTCATGGGGTTCTGCCTGTGTGAAGCAGTCGATTGAAGCTCCTTCTCTGAGAGCACTTGACCTCCATCTGAGGGGCTGACACCCAAGAGTTTCCTTCTTCTGTGTTTGAAAAGTGTTGTAGTTTTGTTGGGGAAGGTAGTAATGTTTATAAGATAAGTAAACACTGTAAAAGATATAATCTAGGCTCTGATGCTTATCAAAGGCTACACATGGAGAGAAAAAAATGTGAACCTGTCCTTTAAATATTTTATCTGGTCTCCATGGAAAATTTTGCATTCTGAAAGAAACATATACTTTACCTGTCTCCTCTCTGCAGCATGGGAGTAAGATAGAGTGGGAACTTATTACATTCACAGTACCTGAGGTGCCCTTTTTTGAAACACATTTTACAATGCCGTCTACCAGGTTTATTTTCAAGGTATAGCAAGGGAGTAAAAAAAAGATACTAATGGTCCGTCCATAAAAATAAGAAAACAAATCACTTAATGTTTGAACTAGAACTAGAAAACTTACTGAGTAAACTGGCATTTCAGACACTGTAAAATGTGAAAAAAAGTCAAATACATTTCTTAAGCAATAGCTGGACATCCACAAAGCTGAAGCATATCGATGTAAAGCAACAAGAATTAAAATACAATCTAGCAGGAACCGAAGAGTCTTCCGTCTGAGAGAGAAGGTGTTTAATGTTTGAAGCAGTTTTAAGCAGACGCAGACATGGTGCTTACCTGGCTCTGCATGTGCTGGGCCTCCTTAGCAGTCACATATGTGGGTGTCTCGAAGTCCAGCATTGCCTTGCCCTTCTCCTTCTCATACTTCTCCTTGTATTTCACCTGGAACAGACCACATACAGTCAATGTCAAATGTTTTATCTGGGTAGTTTGAAAAGCATTCAGAGCTGTATTACTATATTATACATAATCTACCATGACGTATCAGTGCATGTTGCATGTGTACTGATGTAGTGTGTTTACTTATGTCGTGTATTGTGAAATTCTGATATTGAAAGCATATTATTAACTTAATCAAACTGTACACATAAAAGCTAGAGGGACAAGAGATGAAAATCATAATTAGCTTCAAACTCATCGACACATTGGCTCCATAAAATGTACTGGAGCTGTTGAATTGTAACGTTAATATCAACATGTAGTTCATTTAATTCACATTATATACTGGTGTCTATGTGTTTTAGAATGAAAAGGCTATCAAACAGAAACTCTAAGTCTAAGTTGTGTAATTGAACACCTCAGTGTTTCAATGTAAATGAGGATAGAATTCAAACATATGCATCATCTTATAATGAAAATGTATTTTTTTTAAACAACACTTTACAACTGAAAAAGGGGGGAACAGCAACACAGTAAATATAATTTGAAGCCTAATCTTTTAAAAAAATATTTATTTTATGCCTTTCTTTGAGAGACAGGGCAGTAGAGTCGGGAATCAGGAAGAGAGAGAGAGAGAGAGAGAGGGGAGTGACATGCGGGAAAGGAGCTACACCTTGGACAGCCTCTGTACATGTGGCGCATGAACTAACCACTAGACCACCGGCACCCCATTGAAGTTTAATCTAAAAAAATTTGGTATAAAAATCTAAAAAAATGTTGGTATAAAAATTTAATGGTATACATTTTTTTCCTGAAGAACATTTTTTAGGATTGAGAAATAATCTTATTTCAGTTGCAGCTTTTCTGTGATCCTTTTTATCGTCATTATTATTGTTTCTTTAAAGATCATTTTTCAGGCCTTTTTGCCTTTGTTACACAGGAAAGCTGAAGAGAGACAGGAATGGTGGGGAGGAGAGAGAGGGAGAGACATGCACAAAAGGGCTGAGTTTGGGAGTAAACCAGCTGCCGATGGTTCGAGGATTGGAGCCTCTGTAGATGAGGCGTCTGCTCTACCAACTGAGCCTCACCGACGCCCCTTTAATAGATATTTTTTGGCATTTACTCACATTCCAGGAAAATGTTAAATATTGTGTCATCACCTGACGTTGCCCATTATTCACATATCAAAGCAAAACATTGCACAAACATTTGTTAGATAAGAAAGCGGCAAACAGCTGAAACCCACAGCAGTGTTTTTGTGTACATGGAGAGTGTTTTGACCCCCTGTGTTTGTACCACTTACGTTACTCTGAAGTTCAGTAGCCTCCTTGTGATGGATTTGTTCTGGTGTGTCAGCGATCATAAGGTAGTGACCCTTACTCTCCTCAAATTTCTTCTTGTAGCAGTACTATAGGGGAATTCCCAGTCAAGTAAGACAGCTCAGTACAGCACACAAGAATTAAAAAAAAAAGCATATGTCGGGATTTAGCTACTCCCTTCAAGTACATAGTACAAAAAAAGCTAAGACGTAAAATATTAACATTAGAATTGTGAGAAAAAAAAAGATGGGATGAAAAAATGAGGGGAAAGTGAAAAATGGTTGTTAAAAACTTGTGAAAATTAAGATTTGGAATCAATGGAAAGGAAGGGAGTTTTGTTAAATGACTAGTTTTTAAGATCTATAAGAGGTGATAACTCAAACTGAGAGAGCGTAGGAGTGGAGGTTACAGAAGGTGATAGTATGAGAAAGTCGAAAGCGTGATGGGTAAGGAGGGGAAGGGTCACCACCAGATGAGGTCGCAGAGTAATGGATTATGTAGTTTAGTGTTTAGTCCATAGGATGTTGAATAATCTGCAGGATGTTCAGTGTTACAATGGTAATGATTGATGATGGAAACTCATGAAGTCAGATACATTTCAATGAACTGCAGAAGGACAGTTCACTGACATAGAAGCGTGTGAGAGGGTTGAATATGATAATAATGTCTTACGCTGCTCGACAGCTTGCTGGTGCTCAGATTGTGCTGCATGGACAGAGACTCGGCCATGTCAGTCACAGGCTTGTGGATCTTCTTCAGGTCACCCTTGTACTTCACCTGCAGGTGGTGTTGATAGACACAATTGTAAACAAAAAATCCTTCGAATGCTGCCAAAAAAGTAAATTTATGTTGCTGATATCAATACATTTTTCCTCATAATGACGTTTTCTAGCATAGAAACAACATGTGAGAACTTACCTCACTAGCTAGCACGTTGGCATCCTTCAAAGTCTGATAAATCTTACTATCCTTCAGGTCATATTGTGGTTTCCTTCCTTTCATCTCCTTGTCAAACTTCTCCTTGTACTTCAACTGTTTGGATAGGATGCATGTGAAAGTTAGCGCAAGCATAAGCATTGATGATATCAAAAATAAGTCGGAGGTTGACAGACTCCATCACACTGGAAACATTTAAAGGACAACACAGTGCTGTTTTTTTGTAACGATGTATAAAAAGGGATCAGTAACTCAGACTGCTGACAGATCATTGGGTGGAGACGCTCGACATTCTGTACACTGTATGCTTTGTAGTTTTAGCACCCGTAGTTTAGTTTACATCCCTTTTTATACATGAAACATAACTGCAGACGAACAAAGTTGTTGTCTGGGTTCACTGCACAGTTCTTCTAAAGTGACAAACAACATTTGGAAAATCCTGCAAGATGCTCTTCAAAATCTAGTTTGTGCCAGGATTGATGTCAGTTTCCACTTGGCATTAAAATGCATATTAAATTAGTCTCGTGATAATTTTTGTGACCCTGTGAAGACACTGCAATTTGTTTGAAGGTTCTCTGTGATCAGCATTAAAACATGGCGATCATTTATATTATTAAATATATATGGCTGAGGCAGTGGTGATTCTAGGCGCTTTCTACTGTCATTGCGAAATTTGCACATTTTGGGTTGTTGCTTTGGTCCAAAGTTTGTCAGCCCTCTGAGGCCCCGCTGCTGGTCTGGGGCCTCAAGCAGCTGCCTGCCCTGCCTGCTGACAAGCAGCGCCCCTGGGCTGAGGTGGGAGACTATGAGGGTGGTCAGGGTAAAAGAAAGCCTAAGCTGTTTGTCAATCAGAAGATAACCTAGCTATAAAAAGTAAGAACGACAAAGCAATATCATTCTTGTACAAAAACATGTAAATCCAGCAGCAATAATAAAAAACTCATACCAACATTTAAAGTGTCAAAAATGTATAACTCTGCATGGTTTCCTGCTGGATTGACAAGTCATTTGGAGAAGCGTTCAAATGCATGCTTATTCATTTTACATTTCCACTGACTGAGTAAATAAGGAAAAGGTTAGAAAATGAGAAAAACATTCAAACAGAACAAGTTAACGAGATTCATTAACAAACAGTTTTTACACCAGTGCAGTAATGCATCGATTGTCTGCCTGAGTCCAGCAATGAGCCAAAGCTTGTAGAGCAAACAATAGAGCAGAGGATGCATACAAGGTTTAACTTGAAGAGGCAAGGTTGCAGCCAAATCCAAATAATAATTTTGTCAGATTTGATAATCTGAATTTTTTTCATCATCGTTTGACATAGTTGTTTCAAGGAACCACTCAGTAAAATCAGATATCAACAGTTCAAATTAGACAGACATATATAGTAGTTGCAGCCTTCCGGTTTCAGGGCATGAGCCTCCTTACATCACTAGTCACGGCACTCATTTTCTTAATGTGGCGCATCTGGGGGGTATCATAGGAAGCTGCTCCATGGAGGGAGGGCTTGGCCTCCACCTACAAAGCGCAGTGAGATGGATGGATGAGAACACACAGACTTGGACATTATGGAAGGGGAGGAAATGGGGGGGGGATAAGGAGAGGAAAGTGGAGAATGACAGGCTGAGAAGACAGGATTAAGGATGGGGAGGGAACATGAATAATGATATGAGCAGTTAAACATATAAATATATTTTCATGGCGTCATAATGACAGATTAAGGCGTGGATTATAATGCAGGATGGCAGAGAAAGCGCTATGGAAGAGCTGCTAGTAGTATCATTAGGCCTACTGGACCACTGCTAAGCGTCTACCAAAGCAGTCTGCAAATGTTAGCTCATGGAAGCTAATCTGATGGTGATGTCCAGGGAAATATGGCTTTCTCCTTCAAGTCGTCTTGCTTGTAAAACACATAAAGGAAACATCTTCCAGGGGATAAAACTTCAGAAAAAAACTGGCCCAGATGTAGCCTGGTGTACCTGGCTGTTCAGCTTGGACACTTCAGTGGCCAGAGCGATGTCTGGGCGGTAGGCCAGAGAACCTCCACGACTGGCCTCCTCACGGGCCTTGTCACGGTAGCCGATCTGTAAAGACAGGAAAAAGAAGTTGAAGAGTTGAACATGAAAAAACTTAACAGCAGGTCTAGATAGATCAGGACATTTTGTAGTTTCACCTTTGGTTCAAAGCCTACTATGCTGTTTTCAGTAATAATGTAGGTGGTATACATTTATTTTTTGACTTTTTTTTCTCTTCATTTCATTAAATATAACTTTGATATGTGTGAATTAATTGTGGAGGTGGAAGTGGACATCAGGAATGTGCCAAACAGATGCTGCAAATCCTTCCCTGGAGGAGAACCGGTTTTAGGCTAATCAACTGTAAAGTATGAACAAACTTGTTGATTACCCCGCTGATCAGTTTGGCGGCCTGGGTAGCTTTCTTTATGTCAGGACGGTCGACCACAGATGTGTAGTGCAGGTTGGCTTTGGCATCCTTCTTGTAGGAAACCTGCAGACAGATATTTTGACGTAGTAATAATTGGCTAACTCACATTTAAAGAGAAATGTAAGAGGGTGCAAAACGGTCACATTGTGGAGAATGTATGCTGTAAAAAAAATGTTAGCATCATTGTGGAGACGACTCACATTGCTCTGACACTTGGCCACATCAATGGCATGCTGAACATCAGGTGGAACAATCATCTGGTTATAGATCGACTTGCCCTTCTCCTTCTCAAACTTGGCTTTGTACAGTTTCTGCAAGGTGAGAAAGGAACGTCAAGTGGCACCGAAACACTTCAGGATTATGAGAAGTTGGGAAGTTGGTTCTGTAAAAATGTAAATGTGAAAATCGTACCCCGCTGACGAGCTTGTTGATCTGCTTGCTGTGAACCGTGTCACGAGTCTCAGACAGGGTGGTGAATGAGCCTGACTGCATGTCCTTCTTACTGGCCTCCTTGTATTTGCTCTGAGGGTGAAAATGAAGAAGTTGTTAACACATTCAAATCAATTCAAAAAATATATATGTCTACTTCTCTGCACGTGGAGAATTCTTATGTATATAGAACAGGTACATTTTTTGCTGACTGATACTCACCTCTGATGCCAGAACGCGCACAGCCTTAGCATGGAGGATTTGAGGAGTGTCCTGGACCGGCACAAAGTGACCCTTCTCCTTTTCATACTTCTGTTTGTACTTCACCTGGAGGGCAGCGACAAGTCGAGTTTAATTGATAAAATGTTAATTAATCAATCAATCAATCAATCAATCAACCTTTATTAATACTTGGGAGATAAATGGTAAATGGATTTGAGCTTGTATAGCACTTTCTAGTCTTCTGACTACTCAAAACGTTCTTACACTGCATGTCACACCTACACATTCACAACCTGATGGCAGAGGTTGCTATGTAAAGTGACCATTAGAAGTAACTAATCCCATTCATGCACATTCATAGGCCGCCACTGCAGGAGCTGGGGATCGACCCCTCGACCTTTCGGTTGAGAGACGATGACGGGAAGTTAAAAATCGAATGTCTAAATTGTCCAAAAGGTTAGAGTGCATTGACTTCAAGGAGCTGCTGTATCCTAATCCAGGATTCAAATGTGCAGCATTACAAAAAGGGGACTTTCCCATTTCCGAACCTAACTGAAGAAACATGTATCGGTAACCAGATCGAAGAGTGTGTCAGGTAAAGCCTGTCTGAGAAATAAATAAGTTCTGTGAGTAAAAAGATGCCAGTGCATATCACGATCCTCTTAAAGAGAAGACAGAACATCTCAATTCACCACCAGAGTTAGTGATAAAGGCATTTAAAAACTTACTGTGCTGGCCAAATCTGTATTCTTCATATTCAGGAGGGTGAGCTTGTCGTCAGTGACAGGAATCACACAGCCCTTCATCATCTCTTTGTCATACTTGTACTCAACCTGTGGGTCGAACAATGGGAGCCAAGTTAGAGCAACACCTTTGAATGTTGTTTCAATGAAATATGAATGAAGCATGGACTCACATCACTCTGCTGCAGGGAGTTCTTGGCAGCATTGATGAAGTCGGGTCTGTCTGTGGTCCAGATCCACTTGTTCTTGGTGGCTTCATACTTCTTCTTGTAGTTAAGCTAAAAAACAAAGAAAGAAAGAAATGAGTTAGAATGAAATCCATTAATGAAGAGTGAGTGATTGATGATTCCTTGTACTGTCACTAAAGACACTTACATTGCTGATGTTCCTGTAAGCCTCCTTGGCAGCACGGATCTCATGAGCCTCAGGGTCTATGTTGATCTGGGCCTTGCTCTTCTCATACACTTCTCTGTACTTCAGCTGCAGGATGCATGAAAAGCACACATCAATCACACAATATAAGGTTATACTTTGGCTTCTTTTGCCATTGTGGAAAAAAAACAATCTTAGAGAAGACTTCTGGTCAGAGCTGGACCTACGTTGCTTGTGAGCTCCTTGACCTTCTTCATGTGCTGCTGGTATGGAGTGTCATAAGGCAAGGTGTAGCCCTTAGCCTTGGTCTTGTTGTACTCCATCTTGTAGATGATCTGAGGAATAATAATCATAACGTAGTCATAGCCAGTCCAAAAGACTTATTGACAATAAACATACAGAAATGCTTTTGACTTCAACTGTTCAACCCCTCCCCAAAATATGAATGAAACACTCACATCGCTGATCTTCTTGCTGCGTCTGTGGGACTCATACTCGGGAGTCTCCAGAATAGAGGTGAACTTGTCCTTGGCATGCTCGTACTGCTGCCTGTACCTCCACTGATGAAGGAGGGTGACGTGCAAACACAAAAACAAGTTAGTATCCTTCACAATACATTTTCTGCTTTAGCTAATTGTTGATGTGTGTCATGATTCATTTTGCTTAAAATTGATGAAGTCTAGGTAGAGAAGAAACTGTCCAAGAAAGAAGGGGAATAAATCCCTGAAAACAGATGTTGAAGTATCTTTGATAAGACAAAAGCAAAGTGTAGATTTATAGAAACTAAAGACATATGAAGTGTTTTTTTAGCCTTACATTTAAAAGTACTTCTCAAAGCCAATTTGACATACTACATTAGACTTCAACAATTAGTTTCTATCATAAATTATACATCTTTTAAGTTAAACAAAGTAATTCTTCTGTTTTTCATTTACTGTTCTTGCTTTTCTGGGACAAATATCTAAAATGATCAGTCAGAAACTTCTGAACAAACATTTATCTTGTATGTTTTTTACTGAATGGAAGTAGTACAATGTGTCTAAAGGGTGAAGTGCAATGCAAATGTTTATAAAAATCATGCTTCATGAAACATGCACACACATAGAGGGAGTTATTTTTCAGTGAAAATGAAGACAGGGACAAGTGGCTACCACTGGTTAGTCTTGAAAGTCTTCAGTGCCCTCGTAGTTCACGTTGACCAGCGAGGTTACTGACGTGCTTACTGATTGGTTAATTCGAAGCTCAATTTGGAGAACACAAAAAATGTTGACTTTGGAGTTTAAGGACGTACTTTAAATAAAAGCTAATGGAAAGAAACATCCAATAAACTGACAGACGTTTAGTAATACTGAATAACAGATGACTCAGAAATGTATGACTTATAGCTTCTGTTTTAAAGAAGCTTCAGTCTGTGATGTTACAGTTCTCTTGCTTGAGAAATGTCGGTGAGTTGTAGGGAAACTAATTCACTGCATTTGAAGATGAATGAACTGTTCAGTAATGTGTGAGGCATGAAGAGAAGTGATGAAAGG
The DNA here is from genome assembly GCF_963584025.1 of Labrus mixtus. Classification (NCBI taxonomy): domain Eukaryota; kingdom Metazoa; phylum Chordata; class Actinopteri; order Labriformes; family Labridae; genus Labrus; species Labrus mixtus. The sequence goes on from NC_083624.1 coordinate 1,224,038, forward strand.
GGTTACATGATGACTGAGAATGGTGGGATGTGAGGATATTAAAACCATTTTGAAAGTTGAAGAAGGTTGAAAGGTGGGAGGGAGTTTAAACGGGATGAACCGATGAATGTGATGATACCTTGTCACAGATGATGATGGATGTCATGATGCCTTGTCCAAAAACAGCAGGGAGAAAGAGTAACCTTGTGACTCAGATGTATAAGACAGTAACCCTGCACTCACTGGCTCCTTTAATGCTCCTATTGCAGAAATGGGACGTTTTTCTCCTGGCTTAAGTGTATTTGTGAGCTCAAAACCTTAACTTGAAAACCTCATGGAAGTTAAAAGGAAGATGTGTTGTATTTTTTTAAATGTAAAAACAAAAATTAGTTTCCAGTATTTGGAATTTGTTGATATTGGGAATTGTTTGCAGACCTGTTGCTGCACCTGTACCCTCATTTTAACAAAAATGCTTTACCTGACTTTTCACAAGGGTTAAAGCGATTATAAAGAGGCTTTTACAAACCTTTACAATATTACAAAACGTGATAGGAAACATGTCAATAATTAAAATGTTTCATCACAACAAATCTTTCTCTCTGCTTAATAAGAGGCTAACTTGACAAGTAGGAAAACTGATGTTTTTCTGAAGTTGCTATTCTGCTTTTCCGCTGAGCATATTTTCAGCCTCACATGTTTGCAGGGTAAGCCCTGAACTCCCAGTTTCTGCTTGTTTGTGGACAGGGATGAAAGTTACCAGGGTTCACCACTCTGCGGCTCTTTACCTTACTGCCTAACGTAGTGGAGTAAAGGGCTGTGAGGATGTCAGGGCGGAGCAGCTCGTTGCAGCCACTCTTTAGCAGCTCCTTAGCTTTGGATTTATACCTTGCCTGTCCACACAAAACAACATACACACACACACACACACACAGCATGCCATAGGTGAGGACACGGGAGAAACAGCAGCATCACTGGGAGGACTGGAGGCAAACACTCCGGGGATCCGAGTGTGACAAAAGAGCTGTTTAAGTCCTCATCTGTGCCTTCAGAGTGACAGAATTCATCATCCTCACTATTGTCATTTTATGAATGTTTTATTTAATTTTCAGTAAATCAGTGCTTCAACTGTCTCTCTGATTGCACAGATAAAGGAGAGTCCTGCTCACTCAAGACAGTGTTCCAGCTGCTTTTTGAGTGGCTGGTTTTTAAAACCTGTGTTTGTTGAACCAGAAGACAACGAGAGAGAATAGTATGTCTTCTCAGCTTAGACATGCGGAGACGACCATCAGCAGGCGACCTCATGCACTAGTGTGAGAGGTCTGGAGGAACAGACTGGAGGTTGCAGCGGAAGGGGTGCAGACCGGCCGTACAACACGACCAGGGCGTTTACCTGGCTCATCTTATTGTTCTCCCTGGCCAGCAGGTATCTAGGATCTTCTGTAGTAATGGTGAACTTATCCTTGTTCTTCTCATAACTAGCTCTGTAGACTCTCTGCTCAGAACGTCAGAAGGTAGTTAAAGACAAACGTCCATAAAACAATGTGCACTGTCATGTGAAAGGACTTTTAAAGGAGAAAGAGGAAGGTTTAAAAAAAACAGATGAAAACATTTTAAACACATTTTAAACACCTGATATTACACACAGAGAAACTGATCATTAACATTAATGACAAATTCTAATAATGCTACAAATTCACACCTTTTTTTCTTTTTTTTATCTCAAAACTGCAATAGCAATCAGGGACAGAAATATTATCAACAACAAATGTGTCTATTTTACAAATAGGTTAAAAAAACGATTTATTTTGCATTAACTGTTTCGGGTTAAAGAATGAAGGAACTCACGTTGTTGATGAGACTGGAGGCATGCTTGGCAGCCTCGAAGAATGGAGAGTCACAGGAATACTTGAAGTTGCCTCTGTTCTTCTCAAAGGACGCTTTGTAAAGTCTCTGTTAACAAGAAATATAAACCATCATGAGAAACATCCAGAAAGTGTAAAAACTCCATTGATGATCTATTTCTAGATTTATAAGCATGTTTGTTAGATTTATTTTGACATTGTGTATGGTAAAAAAAAACAACTAAAAAGATACGTCACCTCGCTGTACAACGTCTTGTTTTTCTCAGCCTGCAGCAGCTCGGGTGTGTCCCACACATAGCAGCCAATACCCTTCAGCCAATCCAGGTCCTCCTTGTACTTGATCTTCAGAGGAACATAGAAGCGATTCAATTCAAGTGTTAAATAGTACATCAATAATACTAATAATAGTACTACTAAACACCCTTCTACATACGGTGGGAAATATGATTGATTGACATATGATTGATTTAAGGAGTGCATGTAATCAGTACTTACACTGCTGACGTTATCGTTGGCAATTTTGCTGAAGAAGAACTCGGGACGGTCGGGGATGGACTTCCATGTTCCCAGAGTGCTGATGTACTTCTCTCTGTATTTAACCTGAGGTAGAGAAATAGAGAAAAATGCATAAGGAAGAGTATAAGTACTAATGGGATTAAAATAATGTGAAAACAAAATCACAACAAATAATCCAGTAGATCATTTCATCACTGACCTCACTGATGTCATCTGTGACTCTGCGGTGGTAGATGATGTCCAGAGCATCCTTGACTGTGTGGTAGTGACCTTTAGAGAGCTCAAATGTCTCTTTGTAACGCAGCTGAAAAACAAAAAAAAAGAAGATGATTCACTGCGATGTAGACAGTGTTATTTTTAGCATCTCTTCTCTATCGGATATCAAACACAAATTCTCAATTTTTTGCACTTATTAATGTAGAAAAAAGTGGTTTGTGGTGAAGTTTGTTAAAGAAATCGATGTGACTATTAATGAACTCCGAGCTTAAACAATAGCTTCCTAAAGTGTAGTTAGTTAGTCTTGATTTCATGTTTTAGAGGCTACAGCTCAGAATACATCAGAGCAACCCTTTGGCCTCCTATAATGGCTTTCTTATCTACAAATTCAAACAGATCATTCAAGCGTTGACTTGAATGATCTTGGCCATATTTTTCAAATAAGTGCCACTCAGAAGGTGAATGGCATCCTGGAAGACCCTCAGCCCCCTCTGCATGCAGAGTTTAGACTTCTGCAGACAGGGAGGACGTTCACTTAAGTTGGGCGGGCCAAATCTAACAGACACCTGAGGTCGTTTGTCCCATCAGCTGTTGGGTTTTTCATTAGCTGTAGGCATTGTTGCCTGTCCACTTTTACTAATTACTGTTGGTCCTTGTGTCCCTTATCTCACTCACGTCCATCAAGATGATATCCATTGTAGTTATGTTTTACAATATATGTCTTTGTGCTGTTTTTTAGGATGTGTATTTCCTGTATGGACCTCTGCTGTAAACCAAATTACCCCTCGGGACAAAAAAGATTTTCCAATCCTATCCAAAAACAGTTATAATTAAAAAAAGGGGTATGTCCTTCAGTGTTTAATGACACTTTTATAAATGTGATAGTTTCCTGACTATTTTTATTTTATTTTATATTATGAATTTATCTGTACTTCCTACTGATTTTTTGTGTTATGAGCAACTGTAGCAAACAAATTTCCCCCTGGGATTAATAAAGTATTTCTGATTCTGATTCTGATTCTGATTCTGATTCTGATTCTGAAAGGTAAGCCAATACTCACATCGCTGGACTGGAGGTAGGACTTCTTGGCACGGATCAGGATAGGTGTGTCAGCAATGGCCGTGTATCTGTGCTTCATCTTCTCATACTGCTCTTTGTATTTGTTCTGAGGGAAGATAACAACGAGAAAGCATTATAAGACTGATATCTTATAACTGAGCTCTCTACGTTTCTTTTCTCAAAGAAGAGTGTCAAGCAGGACTTACGGCACTCTGGACCACTTTCATTTTCCTGGAATGGCCCATGACTGGAGTTTCAATTTCCTGGGTGAAATGAGACCTCTCCTTACTTGCCAGGCCTTTGTACTGGAACTGTAGAGAAACAGGAAACACAACAATCGTTAACAGAAAAAAATGAAAAGATCTGTTTAAAAAAAGAAAATACATCTGTCATAAGCTTAAATGGACTTGCAATGTTAGTCAGCTGCTGGGCCCATTTGGCTCTCTTGATGTCCACAGAGTCCAAGGTGGTGGTGACCTTAGCCATCTCCTCCTTACTCTGGGCTTTGTAGACCATCTGAGAAAAGAGGAGGAGAAAAAAATCAGGTGAATTCTCAGTCAAATCTGTTTATAATATAGGAAGACATTATTTAAAAACGATGTTACTGAAGCTACTTTTGAGACCTGGTAATTCCACAATTACTCAATGAAATGGGATCATGTGTTTTTTTTAAAAGCTCACGCCGCTCATGTGGGTCTTCAGCTCAGTCACACGCTTGTACTCCGGTGTGTCCAGGACCACGGAGAAGTTGGCAAAGTTTTTCTTAGCTTCCACCGGGTATTCCACCTGTAAATAGAGAAAAAACAGAGCACACAATGGATCCTGATGTCGCTGCAAGAAATCGGTTGTGTAAATGAAAGTGAATGATAGCGATGTAAATGCAAAAGGAAGTTCATACTCTTTGTTTAGTGATGTTGCGAACGTGGACCATCTCTGGGGTGTCGTACAAGAAGCAGCCGACGCCTCTCAGCCACATCAGGTCCTCTTTGTATTTCAGCTAGAAACACAGAATTCAGTTTGTGAAATGATTCGATAAAAAAGCTTCAAAGTGAGTAATGTTTGGGTGTCTGTTCAACACATACCTCGCTGGTGATCTCATTGACGTGGCGGCAGTGCATCAGCTGGGGCGTAATGGGCATATTGATCAGCTGGCCTCTGGTGTTGTAGTATTTCTCTCTGTAGCACAACTAGGATGAGAAGGAAAGAAAACTCCATCACGCTATGTGGATAAAAATAGAAACTTAAAATGCATAAATCGTGTGGGAACAGTTCCGTACTTCGCTGAGGTTCGCCTGGTTCAGCTTGACTTGTTTGATATCAGGGGTGTCGTAGGTTGTGTGGATCTTGTCCTTTTGTTTGTGGTAGTCCTCACGATACAGACGCTGGGACAAAAGGAAGAAGGTAATATATGACAACGCTCTATCTGATAAAAGCTCTCCATCATGGTGGCCAATCAGCTGTGTCTCATCTTACATTGTTGGTGATGACGTTGGCCTTCCTGGAGTTGACAAAGTTCACTCCCTCCGGATGAAGAGTGTACGCTTTGGCCTTGGTCATCTCATAGGCCTCCTTGTACTTCACCTAATCACACAAAAGTAGAATATTATTCACTAACATCAAAGCATTAGCGAAACGGTTAAACAGCTGTTTGAGAAAATTGATAAATGTAATGAGTTACATTGCTGGTGACGACGCTGTTCATCTTAGCCTGCTTGATGAGCGGTGTGTCATTGGGCAGGGAGTAACCAGTGGGCATGAAGTTCTTATTGGCCTCCTTGTACAAGTTCTGAAAAAAAGGGGGAAAGACAATATGGTGAAACAGGATGCATTTCATCTTCAAAGACATAAGCATACCAAAAGAAAAAAACAAATTTGGTCAAAACATCTCAGGCAAAGAAACAAAATTCTGTAAAAATGGGTCCTTTTATTCATTTTTGTATATGCTGTACTGATTTTTCAACATATCTGGAACACCTTAATTTCCTATAGAATTACCATGTTGCAGTCTTTAATCACTGCTAAGGCATCTGCAATTTAATATACATATATATGATGATAAAAGATTTTGATATTAACTACATTTTATTCAAAAGGAATAAAGTATGAAATAACACTCTTGTGTTTTGCTTTTCTGTGTTTGTTTTTTCTCTTCTTCTGTGTTTTGGATTCTTCTCTATGATCTGTGATGTCATATCATTGAAGAAACAAAACAGCCCAAAACAGAGTACACTGTCGAGATGGGTGGAGATCTCGTTACCGCCTGTTCAAGGCTAGATCATGAAAGAAACACTGACATATGTTTGTATTGATACGGACAGTTGTACGTATATTTATGCACTTTGGACATTTATTTATATTGAGGATTTATGATCATTACAAGCCACTTTTCTTCACATGATCTATCATGATTACATTCCTTTTATATCTGTGTAGTCTGATTTGTGTTTTTTTTATTACTAGTTCAAATAGCATTATTATGTGCTGTATTGTGTTACGTGCTTCATCTTTCTATAATTTGTGGCATTAATCTTACTGTAAAAAATACATATATGATCTCAACAAATTCACTGAATATCAAGGATTATTATCTTACATCGCTCTGGATGTAGTTAGCCAAGCGCGCCCTTTCGGTCTCTATGGTAACAGCAGGCGTGTTGCAGGTGCCCTTGATGTTGGTGTTGTAGTCATAGCGATAGTGCAGCTGAAGACAGGGAGAGAGAAAAAAAATGAGATGTAAAGGTCATGATTTGTTCAAAGATTTAAATAGTGAGAGTGTTAAAGAACATTGAAAGGGTCTCTTACATCACTCAGATTCTGAGCGTTCTGCTTGGCTGTCTCATACACTGGAGTGTCTGTCACCACAGAGTATTCCTTGAAGGATTCGATGCCCTTGGCTCTGTACTTGTTCTGGAGTAAAACAAAAAGGAATACAAAAGACAATCAGCATCACTTCTGCTATAACACCAGCTGGTGTAAGGATAAAAGTGAAATGATGATAGTCAGTGTAAAGACATTATTACTGACAATGGATTTGAAGTATATGAAAACTTGAAAACTAACTAACCTCACTCTGAAGATTACCAGAATTCTTCACACGCAGGATCTCTGGTGTGTCCCAGGCATAGCAGCCGATACCCTTCAGCCAGTTCAGGTCATCCTTGTAGAAGATCTGGAAAGAGACAACAATAAAAAAAACACAAGTTAAGTGGCAGATGTGTTTTTACAGTCATTGGTTTAAACTTTTTCATACCAAATAAAGGGATTCAAGAAAGGTAGGTAGAGAAAAAAGCAAGATTAAATACTGAAGCTCTAAACTTTCTTTCTTCTAAACCTTTATCTTGGGTTCCTATTTTGGATTTTTTTTTCTCTTCTTCTCTTTTGGCAAAACTAATCTTTATAACAGGAGTAGTTGAGAGCAGAGGTGTGAAACTGTCATTAATTGCCATTAATTGTCATTAAAAGGGTGATTGCCCTTTATCTGTATTCCTATTGTTGAATTGTATTTAAAGGCAGTATGAGCCTGACTGTCTTCAGAAATCAAAAGTAATGTCTTTTCTCCGTGCTGCACGTAGGAAAAAGGTTTTCTGACTCATCACATCGAGTTTGTTCTTCTTCAGAGAACTAGCAATTCTCATATTTTTAGAGGAAATTTCTCTACATCTCAATCTGAATCTTACATTTCTAATCTATTTATTAAATTTTTCTTAGGAGCAACATCATAAATATTAAACAGATAGAATGTGGGTGAAGCCAGGTGTCCAATCTGTATCTGCAGAGGTAACTCAATAACAAATACAAAGTATGAAGCTGTGTGTCGTCACTCACGTCACTGAGCTGCTCGTTGACTTTGCGTGCTTGGACGTAAACCTGCATGTCAGGGAGACAGATCCACTGGTGCAGATACTTGCGGTAGTGGATTCCACTGACGGTGGACTGGGTGTTGCGGGCGGACAGGATCTCCAGCATGTCTGGAGGGATATGGTTCTTGGCCTTGTTCTTCTCGTAGTCCTCCTTGTACAGACGCTGTGAAGATGGACAAAGGAGTCTCTCTGTTTTTTTGCTTTTGGTTCTTGCATTATGTATGTGTATATACTGTATATATGATGCATTTTAGCTGCTAGTTTCTGAGTTTGACTTACGTCCAGGACCAGTTTTCCAGCTTTGACACAGCGAGCAGTGCCAGGATCGTCCTCAAGAGACTTGGGCAGGCTGTAGAGGGATTTGAACTTCTCGTAATCCTCCTTGTACTTCACCTAAAGGGGCAACAGTATTCCTATTATCTCTTGAAGATCTTCTATGTAAGTTAATCAATTAATAGAGAGTAGTAAACGTTAAACTCACACTGCTGAGAATGACTTTCTGCTGTTTGGCATGTTTCAGGGCGTGTGAGTCATGTGGCATCTTGTAGCCCTTGGCTTTGATTTTGTCCCAGGCAGCACTGTAGTTTTTCTGTTGATGTAAAAAAAAAAAAAAAAAAAAAAAAAAACAGCACATATTATCATCATGTATTTCTGATGGGAAAACTGATACATTTGATTCTGAGAGATATGTGAATCTTTACTTACATTGCTGAAGAACTGCTTGAAGTTGTGGCATCTGGCATAGTCGTGGGTATCCAGGATGGTGGTGTACAGGTGCTTCTCCTTGTGGTAAGCCTCTCTATAGTTGAGCTGTTTGTAAGAAATGGAAAGTTAATGAACTGGATCACATGCATTTTTAAAACTCAGTCAAGAAACATATGTACTACAAGTTGATCTCACTCACATCACTGGCCCAGGTGTGACCCAGGACAGCAGTCACATACGCTGGAGTGTCAGTCACAATGGAGTAATTGTTGAATTCTTTCTTGGCTTCGTCTCTGTATTTCAGCTGTGAGAGAAGATAAACGTGAGGGTAAATCATCACAATGACACACACCAAAGATATTCTATAAAAACCCCAATAAATTCTGAACATTTCCTGCGGCCTCGCTTCTTCTTACTCACCTCACTCTGAAGCTCGTAGGACTTCTTGGCACGAACAATCTCGGGTGTGTCCCAGATATAACAACCGATACCCCTCATCCAGGTCAGGTCCTCCTTGTAGAACACCTATTTAAAGAAAAGAGCAAAAAGCACACATTGTTTTTAAAACAATGAGGAGAACATAGTAAAAACTCTTGTCGATAACTAGGACTGATTTACAAGGTATTCTTCTTGTTTTTAAGTCCCTTTATAGTTGGCCTGCATTACTGATTTGTTATTTTTGAATTTTTTTTAAATACAAACTTCTCAAAACTACAGAACATTTGAAGCTGGGCCTCTCTTCATGTAGCATCAACACAATTAAGGGTTTATACTGATTTAAGAACAATACAACTACTCTTCTCTAGCAAGGTTGCTGCATAAAATAAAAAATCTAATTCAAGACTTTTTGAGACCCTTTTAAGACCCAAACAAAGAACAAATAAATACAAAATTTGCACTGGATAGCATCTGTGCTTTTTGGATTTCATGATTTGGATTTCATGTGACTTTTATTCCTCACGTCCCAAGTTTAAAATATTTTGCAGGTCGCCCCATAATCGCTGTTAACTCTGCAAACCACTCCCTGTATGTTTCATCTTGAAGCTTCCCTAGAACTAGTATTTCCCTGTCCTCTTCTCCTTCTCTATTCCATTAGCAGTTTGTGAATGCTGTGAATTGTGACATGAACGAGCAAATCCGCAAAAATAAATCATATAATGTTCACAAGACTTTGTAGATTTGATGACTTATTCAGACATCCCTAAAACAAGTTTAAAAAAAACATGTCTTTTTAAGAGATTTCCTGACCTCAAATCTTAAAAAATCCATCCTTTTAGTAACAGAGCCTTTATTAACTACAGAATAATCTCATTTTAAAAATATTTTTTTTATTGAGCTTGTATATAAAGCTGAAGATGTGTTGTGAATCTGGACTTACATCACTGAGAATCTCGTTGGTCTTGCGGGCACGGATGGCGTCCTCCTGGTCGGGATGGCAGGTCCACTGGTGCAGGTAGGTGCGGTACAGGACATCGCTCAGCATATCCTGGCAACGCTTGGCCACCTTGTTAGCGATGATGTCAGGCGGGAGGTGGGTCTTGGTCTTGGTTTGATTGTAATCCTTCTGATAGAGCCTCTGTGAAAACATGCACAACATGAATAGTTATTAATAATGTTTTTAAAAAAAAATTAAAACAAATGAAATCGTAGGTGGATTATAACAAGAAGAAGAAGAATTACATCTTTTATCTTTTTCATGTATGTGCAACCTCTGTAAGTTTTGTCATCAATGTCATTGTTGCTTCTGTCACAGTGATCAAATGCATTGCTATGGGTAGAATAAATAGACACACTGGTATCAGTATCTTACCAGTCCCTTGTTCTTCTCCTGGTCTCCACAGCGCATCACTTCGGGGAAGTCCACCAGGGTTCCAGCCATGTAGTGACCCTTTGCCTTCTCATGCAAATCCTTGTACTTAACCTAGGACAACAAAACACAAGAAGGTTTACATTTTAATAAAAAGATTTCATGTGCTTGGCCGAACAAAGTTCATTATTATAAAGAAATATAAGACACTCACATCACTAGCGATCTCCCTTCCCTTCTTGCCACTGATGAGCGGGATGTATTCGTGATTCAGCTTGTAGCCTGCGGCCTTTGATTCATCCCACGACTGTTTGTAGAGTTTCTGAAATCATTCAAAGTAGGTGCAAAGTTAAAGAAGTCTCATTCAGTTACTACATTTCAAACATATCAAATATGAATTAAAAAAATAAATGATAAGGCTTGTTTTTTTTGTTACCTCACTGATGTTCTTAGAAACCTCTCTGCTGTGGGCAAGTTGGGGAGTGTCTTCTGAACCGATGTATTGACCCTTCTCTGCATTGAATGTCTCTTTGTACTTCAGCTGTAGTGGAAGGAAACAGCAGAATTTACATTTGTTTATTGAGAATTAACATTTTCTTTACAGTTTAATATATATATATTTTTTGACATACATCACTGAGGTTTGCAGCATTTATTCTGGCCAGGATGAGCTCAGGGCGGTCCACAATCAGGGTGAATTTCTTGAAGCATTCGATGGCATGCTTCTTGTAGTGCCTCTGCAGGAAAAATTACAGAAGTAGCAAGGTGAGATACAAAAAACTAACACGGAAATGGGTACGGAAAGTGCTTTAAGAATAACAATAATAATGAACTCAAAAGACTGAAGATGACACAGTAAACATACCTCGTTGATAATCTCCTGGGCCTTCCTGACCTTGACGTGGTCGACAGAGTCAGCTGCCATCCAGCCGCAGCCACGGAGCCACTCCATGTCAGCCTTATACACATGCTAGAAACAGAAGCCAAAATACACATTTAAAGCATCATCATCATATGAATCTAAAAACAAAAAAAGGCCTTGGTCAGGTTGATCAGCACTCACGTCACTCTGCAGTTCATAGGCTTTGCGGGCCTGGATGACATCATTAGAGTCTGGCATGCAGGTCCACTGGTGAAGGCGGGTTCTGTAGTTGTCATCGTTGACTTGGGCCTGGCATTTCTTGGCCAGCTCAAACTGCAGCATGTTCACTGGCAGGTTGAACTTGGTCTTGGACTTGTTGAAGTCCTTCTTGTACAGAGCGTCACTGGCAATCTTGGCTGAGTTCAGAGCCAGCATCATCAGAGGGTCGTCCTGGACGCAGCGAGCACCGATGTGGTGGCCGACTTGCTTGCGGTATGAATCGAGGTACTTGTGCTATATGGCAGAAAGAAGTTGTTATCTCCATTTTGTAAGGCTTACAGTTAAATGTACAGCTCAAATGAATGCTCTCGTAATAAAAGGAACAGCAGCAGCTCCTTCCCACTACATACCTGACTTTGGACTTTAGAATTAGAGATGCACTGCTTGATTGGTACAGCATCTCCAGGCATGTAGTACCCTGTGGCTTTGACCTTGTCCCATTCTTTGGTGTACAGGTGCTACAAGATATGAACAGTTATTAAAGGTCTATCATATTGTGTATTGTCACTTAACTGAAATATGTAGAAAATAATGAGAAGTTATCCTACCGGGTGAACGTTCTTAGCCACCTCTCTGGCTGTGGCGAGTACTGGAGTGTCCGAAATTGTGAACTTGGTCTTGTCCTTGTGCCAAGCCTCACGATATTTGGCCTGAGCAGAGACAAAAGTTCAAACTCAGTAACAACAGATCTGAAATCTGCCTTTGCAACCATTCTGTGGTGTGATTTAGGACGCAGTCTACAGTGTTGTGGAAAACGGTACTCAATTCTGAGTGGTATAAAGGTGTATTTCATGCTTTCAAAGGTAAACACTAAACAAGTTTGAGCAATGTTCGCGAACAAGGCTGACTTTCTTTGACCAGGCTGACTTTCTCTGACCAGGCTGACTTTCTCTAACCAGGCTGACTTTCTCTGACCAGGCTGACTTTCTCTGACCAGGCTGACTTTCTCTAACCAGGCTGACTTTCTCTGACCAGGCTGACTTTCTTTGACCAGGCTGACTTTCTCTGACCAGGCTGACTTTCTTTGACCAGACTGCCTTTCTTTGACCAGGCTGACTTTCTTTGACCAGGCTGACTTTCTCTAACCAGGCTGACTTTCTCTGACCAGGCTGACTTTCTTTGACCAGGCTGACTTTCTCTAACCAGGCTGACTTTCTCTGACCAGGCTGACTTTCTCTAACCAGGCTGACTTTCTCTAACCAGGCTGACTTTCTTTGACCAGGCTGACTTTCTCTAACCAGGCTGACTTTCTTTGACCAGGCTGACTTTCTCTAACCAGGCTGACTTTCTTTGACCAGGCTGACTTTCTCTAACCAGGCTGACTTTCTTTGACCAGGCTGACTTTCTTTGACCAGGCTGACTTTCTCTAACCAGGCTGACTTTCTCTGACCAGGCTGACTTTCTCTAACTCAAGATCCCTCTTTAATATGCATATGCTTGCCTTGGTCTTACACACACACATAGACAGATATGCAACTTGTACATTTCATAAAATAGCCTTGCAGCTTCATGCATTTTTACTCAGAGGGTATTCTTCCTCAAAAAACACCCATCCACTCTAGACCAAATCCCTCTCTGCAGGGATCTCTCCCATGCAGTATTGCTGACATCTGGGATTGGACTCTCTGACCTGCAGTGTTATAAGGCCCCTCTGCCTTAAAGGCCCTCCTCATACTCCTTATGAGCTCTTGTTTAAGTATCATGTTTAATTCAGAATACATGCTATACCAAAGCTGTAAAAGGTTGTGTCATTCTTGGAGTTAAATGAAGTTCCTTTCCCCCGACTTTTTAGCATCTGGATAGCAGAGAGTCATGCTCACCTCATTGAGGACGTCAGCAGCGTTCTTGGCACAGACCATGTCCACTCTGTCATTGTGGACAACAAATTTCTGCGTATCCAACTTGACACGATAGCCTCTCTGTAACACAAGAAAAAATATATGTAAAACAAGGATTCAGCAAACATTTATTCTGTTTTACATTTATATGAAGTTTTTATTTTCCTTAAAATAAAAAACTTAAAAGTCACACTTACATCAGCAAGGATCTTCTGTGCGTGCTTCACTTTTAGTACATCCACACTCTCATGTGGGACCCATCCACATCCACGTATCCATTCAAGATCAGCTCTGTAAACAGCCTGAGGAGACAAAAACAGAGTTGGTCATGTTATTCCACGACATTATACATCTTTATACACAATAAGCAAAATAAGAGAAAAGTTAACCTTATACATATCATTGAAAAATCCCCAAAACTTTGGATCATTGTGAATATCATTGTAAAAAATGATGTGTAAACAATCACAGCAATATGCATACATCGCTCTGCAGATCGTAGGCCTTTCTGGCCTGGACGACATCGGTGGAGTCTGGCAGACAAGTCCACTGGTGCAGATGAGTTCTGTAGTTGAAATCGTTGACCTGAATCTGGCATTTCTTGGCCAGCTCGAGATTCAACATATCCACTGGCAGGTGGAACTTGGTCTTGGACTTGTTGAAGTCCTTCTTGTACAGAACCTCGCTGGCAATCTTCCCTGAGTTCAGAGCCAGCATGATCAGAGGGTCCTCCTCCACGCAGCGAGCCCCGATGTGGTGGCCGACCTGCTTACGATATCCTGTCTTGTACTTGTACTGAAAAGAAGAGACAAGAAGAGAGATTGTTGGAACGTTAGAAAGTATTGTTTGGAAATCTGTTCAACTCAATTAAGAAGCATTCTTTTTTCTTACGTCACTAATGATATCTCTGGAAGCTCTAGCCTTCAGCACAGAGATAGCATCCTCCTTGATATGGTAGCCCTTGGCCTTCTGGTCATCCCATGTCTTTGTGTACAGTTTCTGCAAAGAACAAGAAAAATGAGTAAGTAAGTACATCAAATCCTTTAATCTCGTCTAAAGTAAATAATGCATTTTATCTTATAAGATAAAATATTTGTGTCAAGTTTTCATCATTGTTATCACAGGCAGAACTGCTTTAGTGCTGATTTAAGACAACTTACATTGCTTATGTTGACAGAATTAGCCTTGGACAGTTCAAAGCTCGGGGCGTTATGTGGCATGTGGAAGGAGAGCTTGTCTTGATCCCAAACTTGTCTATATTTCCTCTGTCAGAAAGGGAAGAAAATAAGAACATTGAGTCCTTTATTATGAAGCCCTAATATCCACAAGTTTTTACTGTGCAGTTTAAAATTAAATAGAGCGCCAAAAGATGCCTTCACTCACATCACTGATGTTGTCAGCGTTTTGCTTGGACAGGACAATAGCTGGGAGGTCAACAACACTGGTGAACTTCTGAGTGCTCGGTGGCTGGCGGTACAGCCTCTCATTGAGAATAGTCTGGGCATTTCTAGCCTTGATGACATCCACAGAGTCCTGAGGTGACCAGCCACATCCCCTCAGCCACTCCATATCAGCTCTGTAGACAGCCTAAAAAAAACAAATTTAAGTTTTAAACTCACCAAATACTGATGTGTTTTTATTTTATGCATGTAGGTTTAGTTTTGTCTGGCTGCTAAACAGAAGTTGCACAGACTCAATCAATCTTAAGACTGTCTTAATATTGTCAAAATAGCACTGCATTGTACTCACATCACTCTGCAGGTCGTAAACCTTTCTAGCCTGAACAACATCACTGGAGTCTGGCAGGCAGGTCCACTGGTGCAAGTGAGTTCTGTAGTTGAAGTCGTTCACTTGCTGCTGGCATTTCTTGGCCAGTTCAATCGCCAACATGTCCACTGGGAGGTTGTACTTGGTCTTGGTCTTGTGGAAGTCCTTCTTATAGATGTTGTCGCTGGAGATCCTGGCTGCATTGGCGGCCAACACAAGCAGTGGGTCGTCATTCACACTAAGGGCACCAATGTGGTGGCCACACTGCTTGCGGAAACCGGCCTTGTATTTGTACTGAAGGTATGGGATGGAAATATTTTGATTAGTTTCACGATACAAATCGTTGCAGTGAATGTGCAAAAATACTGACAAATTCAGCAACAAAGAAAAAGGAATAATGTCAAACATTTGAAAGTGTGACACAGACTTACATCACTGATGATGTCTCTTGAAGCCTTTGCTGATCGAACAGAAATAGCATCTTTGGGAAGGTAGTAGCCTTTGTTGATGGTGTCCATGTAGCCTTCACGATAATATTTCTGGGGGGAAAATAATAATGTAAGGTTGTCTGATTTGTACACTGTGTTCTTTGCACTATAATACAGAGTAACAACTTTCACCAGGGAGAATAGTGCCTCTCCATGTCCACAGAGTTCTCCGGTTGCCTACTTAAAGTGCTATGTAAGTGCTATGTAAGTTTGTCAAAGGGCCACGATTCCCTTGCAAAAATTGGTACAGCTTTACGTCTCACGAGCCTTTTGGACCGTCTCTGTACTGTCTGGTTGATTGTCTGAGGCTAAGAGATGGAAGAGGACAGTGACAGATGAAGCGAAGAAGAGAAAAAGAGAGACTGACCAAGCAAGAAGCAGAGTGTACATCCCTGTAGGTATTACTCATAACATATCGCGACGTAGCATTAGGCTATATCGTTAGCGTTGTCTTCCCTGTCTCATGTGTAGCAGCTTTACTGGGTGCAGAAAGTCATCCAACCAAAGTTGTTTCTCAGTCTCACTTATGAATAAATAAATCCATCTTACGGGCAAAAGTTTTCTCTACAATGGGCTGTAGGCATTAGCAGAGTCATATTCGCGCACAATCTGCGCACGATAAGATTACTGTACCTGTCAGTCAACATGGTTCTTTGGCTTCTTACAACACCAACCCTCTGCTTGTCAACAAATACATGTTGTCTATGCTCGGGAGACATAACAGCACTATGTGTTTTATGACAGTGCAGTTGCACTCAAAGACCTTCAGTGGGCGCCAAAGCGCAAGAGACCGGGTTACTACATAATGTTGCTTTAACAGCCACTGTTTGTAATCTGTGATGTATCATTTTGTGTCACAAAGACATGAAGAGGTGTGTTACCAGACTGGTGTTGAGTTTATTCTGCTTGGCCAGGACGATCTCTGGGGTGTCTGGCATGACGTGAATGTTGATCTTATCGTTCTCCCAGGCAGCATTATATGCTTTCTGTAAATAGCAGAATAAACAGGTTTTAGTAAGATGTCCTTTTTTTCTGAGGAAACAAAACTTTATTTGAAAGCAAACAGAGCTCTGTCTTTTTTTGGTCAAAGAAACCAAACTACAACAAAAGGCTAAGATTTGTCATGATACTAAACAAATTGTCTCCACAACAAAGATACAAGGAATAATAATCCAAAGAAAATGAAATGAAGTGAACTAGCTATCTCTACCTTGTTCATGGTTTGGGCATTGGCCTGAGCAAGCGCATATGGCATGTCACATGTCTTGGCAGTGAATTTGAAGTTGCTGGGATGCTGACGGTACTTTATTTCACTCAGAATTTCTGCAGCTTTCTTGGCTTTCTCCACATCAACTGACCCAATTGGTACCCAACCGGTTCCCCTGATCCATTCCATGTCAGCTTTGTACACAGCCTACAAGACACATAGGGAGGAAATGAGGAGGCACATTGAGGTTTTATTAAACAAAAAAAATATTTGAATTGTCCAGGAAATCATGAGAAATCCTCATCACTTACATCACTCTGAAGGTCATACACCTTTCTGGCCTGGACCACATCGTTGGAGTCTGGCAGGCAGGTCCAGTTATGCAGATGAGTTCTGTAGTTGAAATCGTTGACCTGAATCTGGCATTTCTTGGCCAGCTCAAGATTCAACATATCCACTGGCAGGTGGAACTTGGTCTTGGACTTGTTGAAGTCCTTCTTGTACAGGGCATCACTGGCGATCTTGGCTGAGTTCAGAGCCAGCATGATCAGAGGGTCGTCCTGGACGCAGCGAGCCCCGATGTGGTGGCCGACCTGCTTGCGGTATCCTGTCTTATATTTGTACTATGAGGAGAAAGTAAAATCATGATTAACAGAAATCTTTTCAAAATAGTAGAAATCAGCATCAATGACAAAGCATTATTTTCATGTTGCTCACATCGCTGATGATTTCTCTTCCATGTTTGGCAGCTTTAACAGAGACAGCATCGGCTTTCATGTCGTAGCCCTTTCTGAACATCTCCTCAACGCCTTCCCTGTACAGTTTCTGAGAAAGAAAGGAAAACAGTTCATTTAAAAAAATAATATCATGATGCAAATTATCCACATTTATAAGTGTGATAAAATGTCTGACAGGGGGCGCTGGTTTAGATCAGTTGGTGCAGGCGCCTCCCATGTACAGAGGGTAAGTACAAACCCAACATACCCTGCTGATGTTGTAAGCATTAGCTTTAGAAAGCAGCAGCTCAGGAAGGTCAGGCGTCACATGGGTCTTAATCTTATCAGCCTCCCAAGCAGCGATGTAGTGTTTCTGTCGTGTGAAACAAAGAAGATTAAATAATCTTTAAATGTGCTCAACAGGAAACGAATATAACAACTGTTCGATATGAAAGTGCTTACCTTGTTGATGGTCTCAGCGTTTGTTTTGGCTAACACCATGGGCATGGAGGTCATGTCAGTTTTAAATTTGAATGTTTCTGGTTTCTGCCTGTACAGACGTTCATTGAGGATGTTTGAGGCATTCTTAGCTTTAACAACATCAATTGAACCAATTGGGATCCATCCTACGCCAATGACCTCATCCATGTCAGCTTTGTAAACAGCCTGAAGGAAAAAAGAGTATACATGTTACATCAAAACTTATAAAGACAGTCGACATGGCACTATATTGATTTTATCAACTTACATCACTCTGAAGATTGTAGGCCTTTCTGGCCTGGACGACATCACTGGAGTCTGGCAGGCAGGTCCACTGGTGCAGGCGGGTGATGTAGTTGGCATGGTTGACTTGAATCTGGCATTTCTTAGCCAGCTCAAGATTCAACATGTCCACTGGCAGGTTGAACTTGGTCTTGGACTTGTTGAAGTCTTTCTTGTACAGGACATCACTGGCGATCTTTCCTGAGTTCAGAGCCAGCATGATCAGAGGGTCCTCCTCCACGCAGCGAGCACCAATATGGTGGCCCACCTGCTTGCGGTATCCTGTCTTGTACTTGTACTGTCAATATTAGGAGAAAACATGTTTTGTTTCAACTGGAAAGTGTCTTACATTGTATGCTACATCAGTGTCTGTATTACATAAATACATATAGTTCAATATGAATCACTCACGTCACTGACGATGTCCCTGGAAGCCTTAGCAGCCAGGACTGACACTGCATTAACTGGAAGGAAGTAACCTTTCTTGATTGTTTCATCAAAACCTTGTCTGTACAGTTTCTGAAAAGTGAGACAAATACTTTAGCTAAACAATTGAAAGCTTACGGTATTTAAAAAAACCTAGGTGGGTAAAAATCAGAATAATATGAAGGAGGTTCCAGGTTGTGAACGTAACAACAACAATTGCAAACAAGCAAGTTTACAAATTCTTTTAAAAAAACTTTGAAAAGTTAAAAAGGTTGTCAAACATTTCAACACAAGAACAACATATGTTGAAATGAAGAAAGCCAGGATTTCACAACATAAGGCAGTGTATTCAGAATGATACTTACCCTGCTCATGTTGATAGCATTCTGCTGAGAGAGGATGATCTCAGGAGTGTCGGGTTTGATGTGCAGGGTAGTCTTGTCCTTCTCCCATGCCTCAGTGTAGAGACGCTGGAACCAACCAAAAATAATCCCAATGAAAGTTAAGATCAGTATTTTCTACTTTAAGTCATGTCATGTTTAAGAAGTTAGTATTTTACTCTCAATAATCATGAGTACTACCTTGTTCATGGTCAAAGCATTATTCTTTGCCAAAACCATGTTCATAGCATCCGTGGTGCTGGTGAAGTGTTGGGTGCTGGGGTGCTGGCGGTACTTTATTTCACTCAAGACCTCACCAGCCTTCTTGGCTTTTTCCACGTCAATCGAGCCAATGGGGACCCAGCCCAAGCCCTGGAGCCACTTCATGTCAGCCTTGTAGACAGCCTACAGAACAACATAGTCAGGAAAAGGTAAATACTCAGCTATCTTGTAGCATGAACTTTAAACAAAAGACTTACTGAGACAAATCAGAAGGGGAGTTAAACTCACATCACTCTGAAGGTCATATGCTTTTCTGGCCTGGACGACATCATTGGAGTCTGGCAGGCAGGTCCACTGGTGCAGGCGGGTGATGTAGTTGGCATGGTTGACTTGAATTTGGCATTTCTTGGCCAGCTCAAGATTCAACATGTCCACTGGCAGGTTGAACTTGGTCTTGGACTTGTTGAAGTCCTTCTTGTACAGGGCATCACTGGCGATCTTGGCTGAGTTCAGAGCCAGCATGATCAGAGGGTCGTCCTGGACACAGCGAGCACCGATGTGGTGGCCGACCTGCTTACGGTATCCTGTCTTGTACTTGTACTGGAGGAAAAATGACAAAATGTTATCATTGACAGTTGTGTAAAGGTGGTATCACAAAAAAGTTACTTTACAGTTTATTCATTATTCTATACTGCTTGTCTTGTTGGGGGTTGCAGAGGCTGGAGCCCATCCCAGCTGTCATTGGGCTAGAGGTGGGGAACAACCTGCTGTGGTCACCAGTCCCTCAAAGCACTGATAGGGCAGACAAACTTTGACGCTCACACCTACAGGAAATCAATTTACCTAACAAGTTCCTGGAGGGAACGCATTCACTCACAGTAGGAACATCCAAACTACACACAGACTGTCCAACAATGGATTCGCACCAGGTACCTTCTTGCTCTGAGGCAACAGCTCTAACCACTGCACCACAGAGAAGACGCAAACTTCAATTAGTTGACTAAAGTAAAATGGATATTGCATTTATAGCACCGAGCACTGTTGTCACTTTAGCATGTTTTGTCCTGTGCTGTCATTTGTGTGTAAAACACTGCAAACCAAATCTACCTACGGGTACATATAAAGTTGCCTTACCTTAGTATAAGGTGTATGTAAATAAGCTCCCTCTTCATATCAGTCATTTATAAATTGCTAATTTGAGACACTTACATCACTGATGATGTCTCTGCCGGCCTTGGCTGCAAGGATGGAAACGGCATCATTGCGCAGATCATAACCCTTCTTCTTGCCATCTTCATGTGCCTGTTTGTACTTTTTCTGTGAACAAACAAAATCATCCCAGAAGTGTTAATTATATGATTTCAACATTGAATCAAAATTGTCCATCAAAAAGGATTTCCGTCGAATCATAGGTATTTTCTCCCTCTCTCACCAAGCTGTAGTTGACATTGTTTGCTTTGGCCAAAAGAACATCCATAGCATCGGGCATGATGTGGATCTTGGTCTTATCCTTGTCCCATGCGTCCACGTATGCTTTCTGCAGTCACAGAACCAAAAACAAGACAGTTTACTCATTTATGATCCCTGCAGGTATACAGCTGTTAAAATCATTTCTTTATCATTTAAAAATATATGAGGTAATGAGTGATACTTGCTATTGTACAAATGAATTCCTTCATGATGATTCATACCTTGTTCATAACCTGAGCGTTGGCCTTAGCCAACACCATGGGCATGTCTTCAGTGCTGATCTTGAATTTGAAGTTGCTTGGGGACTGACGATACAGTCTTTCACTCAGAGCTTCACCAGCTTTCTTCGCCTTCTCAACATCCAGTGAACCTATAGGCACCCATCCGATACCTTGCATCATCCTCAGATCCTCCTTGTACACAGCCTGAACAACATAATATGGGTCCACTATCATTAAAGATATTCAAAATACATTGAAACTTCACACGGTATAGATTCAAGGACATTCATACTCACATCACTCTGTATGTCATAAGCATGTCTGGCGGCGACCACGTCATTGGAGTCTGGCAGACAAGTCCAGTTGTGGAGACGGGTGATGTAGTTGGCGTGGTTGACCTGAATCTGGTTCTTCTTGGCCAGCTCAAAGGCCATCATGTCCACTGGCAGGTGGAACTTGGTCTTGGACTTGTTGAAGTCCTTCTTGTACAGGAAATCACTGGCAATCCTGGCTGAGTTCAGAGCCAGCACGAGCAGAGGGTCATCCTGGACGCTGCGAGCACCGATGTGGTGGCCCACCTGCTTACGGTATCCCGTCTTATATTTGTACTGAAAAAGTGAAAAGCAAAATTCAATGCAAACAGGTACAGCAATTTATAAGATACATACTTTTAAAAAATCTGTGAAGCAAACAGCTTACATCACTGGCAATGTCCCTGGAGGCCTTGGCTGCGATGATTGAAACGGCATCATTGCGCATATCATAGCCTTTCTTCTTGGCATCCTCATGTGCCTGTTTGTACTTTTTCTGTAAACAAACAAATTCACCACAGACATGAGTTTGTGTTTATCTCTTTTTCAGCAGATCTGAGTGATAATCACATGTGATATAAAATACACATTTGATTGAAATAGGATTTGTAAGAGCTCTATGAGTGTTTCTTGGCTCTTACATATTTTAGTCTGTACTTACAAGGCTGTAGTTGACATTGTTTGCCTTGGCTAAAAGAACATCCATAGCGTCAGGCATGATGTGGATCTTGGTCTT
Source organism: Labrus mixtus (assembly GCF_963584025.1). Taxonomy (NCBI): domain Eukaryota; kingdom Metazoa; phylum Chordata; class Actinopteri; order Labriformes; family Labridae; genus Labrus; species Labrus mixtus. Next base: position 1,245,728 of record NC_083624.1, read on the forward strand.
GTCCTTGTCCCATGCGTCCACGTATGCTTTCTGCAGTCCCAGAAAATAAATGTGTACAATTAACTCCACAAAAACAAATACTTATAAGATGAAAAATTACATATCATATCAGTGTCTAGTTTAACTCAGTTAAAAATCCATTATTTTCATTCTACAGCACTTGGCAGATTGCAGTTTGCATACCTTGTTCATAACCTGAGCATTGGCCTTAGCCAACACCATGGGCATGTCTTCAGTGCTGATCTTGAATTTGAAGTTGCTTGGGGACTGACGATACAGTCTTTCACTCAGAGCTTCACCAGCTTTCTTTGCCTTCTCAACATCCAGTGAACCTATAGGCACCCATCCGATACCTTGCATCATCCTCAGATCCTCCTTGTACACAGCCTGAACAACACAATATGGGTCCACTATCATTAAAGATATTCAAAATACATTGAAACTTCACACGGTATAGATTCAAGGACATTCATACTCACATCACTCTGTATGTCATAAGCATGTCTGGCGGCGACCACGTCATTGGAGTCTGGCAGACAAGTCCAGTTGTGGAGACGGGTGATGTAGTTGGCGTGGTTGACCTGAATCTGGTTCTTCTTGGCCAGCTCAAAGGCCATCATGTCCACTGGCAGGTGGAACTTGGTCTTGGACTTGTTGAAGTCCTTCTTGTACAGGAAATCACTGGCAATCCTGGCTGAGTTCAGAGCCAGCATGAGCAGAGGGTCGTCCTGGATGCTGCGAGCACCGATGTGGTGGCCCACCTGCTTACGGTATCCTGTCTTATATTTGTACTGAAAAAGTGAAAAGCAAAATTCAATGCAAACAGGTACAGCAATTTATAAGATACATACTTTTTAAAAATCTGTGAAGCAAACAGCTTACATCACTGGCAATGTCCCTGGAGGCCTTGGCTGCGATGATTGAAACGGCATCATTGCGCATATCATAGCCTTTCTTCTTGGCATCCTCATGTGCCTGTTTGTACTTTTTCTGTAAACAAACAAATTCACCACAGACATGAGTTTGTGTTTATCTCTTTTTCAGCAGATCTGAGTGATAATCACATGTGATATAAAATACACATTTGATTAAAATAGGATTTGTAAGAGCTCTATGAGTGTTTCTTGGCTCTTACATATTTTAGTCTGTACTTACAAGGCTGTAGTTGACATTGTTTGCCTTGGCTAAAAGAACATCCATAGCGTCAGGCATGATGTGGATCTTGGTCTTGTCCTTGTCCCATGCGTCCATGTATGCTTTCTGCAGTCCCAGAAAACAAATGCATACAATTAACTCCACAAAAACAAATACTTATAAGATGAAAAATTACTTATTATGTCAGTGTCTAGTTTAACTCAGTTAAAAATCCATTATTTTCATTCTACAGCACTTGGCAGATTGCAGTTTGCATACCTTGTTCATAACCTGAGCATTGGCCTTAGCCAACACCATGGGCATGTCTTCAGTGCTGATCTTGAATTTGAAGTTGCTTGGGGACTGACGATACAGTCTTTCACTCAGAGCTTCACCAGCTTTCTTTGCCTTCTCAACATCCAGTGAACCTATAGGCACCCATCCGATACCTTGCATCATCCTCAGATCCTCCTTGTACACAGCCTGAACAACACAATATGGGTCCACTATCATTAAAGATATTCAAATGATATGAAAACTTCACTCAGTATAGATTCAAGGACATTCATACTCACATCACTCTGTATGTCATAAGCATGTCTGGCGGCGACCACGTCATTGGAGTCTGGCAGACAAGTCCAGTTGTGGAGACGGGTGATGTAGTTGGCGTGGTTGACCTGAATCTGATTCTTCTTGGCCAGTTCAAAGGCCATCATGTCCACTGGCAGGTGGAACTTGGTCTTGGACTTGTTGAAGTCCTTCTTGTACAGGAAATCACTGGCAATCCTGGCTGAGTTCAGAGCCAGCATGAGCAGAGGGTCGTCCTGGATGCTGCGAGCACCGATGTGGTGGCCCACCTGCTTACGGTATCCTGTCTTGTACTTGTACTGAACAAAATTGTGAGAGTTTAAATAATGAAACACTGATTTGGGAAAACTGGCCGTTGGTATATGAATTACCGTAGGTAGTATAGTGTACATTTAACCACAAGCATACTTACATCACTGGCAATAACAGTTGAGGCTTTGGCAGCCAGGACAGCAATGGCATCACCACGAACATTATGGCCCTTCTTCTTGGACAGCTCGTTGTCCAATTTGTACAATTTCTGAGGAGCAAGAGAGACAGAACATTTTTATAATTTAAATTTCAAATAAATATACTTGTGTATTCCATATTTCTTCTGTTAAATTCTTACAAATCATGGCAGTTTCGGGAAAACTGTGTGGAAATACGTCCAAAAACCGAGATAAACCACTTTACCTCACTGGTGTTCTTCTTGTTTGCTCTGGCAAGAACAATGTCCATTGCATCAGGCATGATGTGGATTGAAGTTTTGTCTTTTTCCCAGGCTTTGCCATACGCTTGCTAAAAAACAAAATTAAGTTGTTTGTTGATATCTTTAGTTTAAATAAGGGATCATTTTGTTCTGTTTTATCATGAAGTCCTTTTCAGTACCTTATTCATAATCTGGTTGTTTGCTGTGGCCAGCATCAGATCCATGGAGTCCATATTCTTAGTGAATTTGAAGTTGCTTGGATGTTGACGGTATCCGTGCTCACTGATGATGCGGCCAGCTGTTTTTGCTTTCTCAACGTCCAACGACCCAATAGGTACCCATCCAATTCCTTTAAAGAAGCTTTCATACTCACTCTTATACTGGTTCTGTTGGAAAATTTACAGGAACAATTTTACTTTATGATGAATCATGGATTCATACAATGATGTGTGTAGTTTATGAAAATTTTAATTTCATACATCACTGGCGATAAACTGCATGTTACGAGCAAGTTGAAGGTTCATGGCATCCGGGAGGAGAGCGTAACTGTGCTGGATCTGTCTGTATCCAGCCATAGTCTGAGCTTTTGAGGCCTGCTTGGCGTGGACAACACTCATCATGTCCACGGGGCTGTGATACTTCAGCTTGGACTTGTGGTAGTCCTTCTTGTAGTTCTTGTCACTCTGCAACCTGGCTATTTCCATGTAGTGAACCAGCAGAGGGTCGTCCTGGATGCTGCGGAAGCCAACGTGTTGGCCTCTAGCCTTCTCGTATGCCAACTTGTACTTGTACTGTGAGGGCAAACACATTTTTTTGTGATTCACAGGGACTGCAGTTTTAGGATTTAAAATTCAGCATATGCATTGGGAAAAGTGTCAAACAATAGGTTTCTAATAACTTACATTACTGGCAATGATGGTACACATTTTTGAGGCTGCAGCAGATTAACTTCCTAATATGTTAATGAAATGTATGTCAAACTTACATTACTGGCAATCTTTGTTCCAGACTTGGCAGCCAGAATTGAGATAGCGTCAGCCTTGAGGTGGTAGCCCTTGTTGGCCATCTCAACAACACCAGCTTTGTAAAGTTTCTGTAAAAGAAGTAGAATTAACATAGCATGAGACCATATCAGTGTTTCAGCTGTTAAAAGTAGTCAATCTACTTTTATAAATCATTATTCTTACATTGCTCATAGTGAGAGCATTAGCCTTGGCCAGGACGATCTCAGGAGAATCTGGCATGACATGGACGGTCAGCTTGTCTTTGTCCCAAGCTGCAGTGTATGCTTGCTGTAAATAAAGACACACAATGAATGAATAAATGATAAGGATTATGAAGAAGATTATCAATACATCTTCTCCCTCGTTTTAGAGCATGCTGTACCTTGTTCATGATCTTGTTGTTGGCAGTCGCCAGAGCCACGTCCATGGAGTCCATCAGCTTTTTGAACTTAAAGTTGGAGGGATGAGTGCGGTACTTTTGCTCACTCAAAATCTGACCACCAACTTTAGCAGTCTCAACTCCAATTGAGCCAATTGGGACCCATCCAATGCCTCTGATGAAGTTGTTCCACTCTGATTTGTATTCACACTAAAAAATAAATATTACGTCTCATAGTTAAATGGAACATCAAACCAAAATCAATTGTTGCCCTCCTTTAAAATCAACAATACTATTGAGGGTGTTGCACGGGAGGGATTAACTTACATCACTGGCCTGGGCGTTCATGGTGCGAGCCAGCGCAAGGTTCAAGGCATCCGGGAGGAGAGCGTAACTGTGCTGGATCTGTCTGTATCCAGCCATAGTCTGAGCTTTTGAGGCCTGCTTGGCGTGGACAACACTCATCATGTCCACGGGGGTGTGATACTTGAGCTTGGCCTGTTGGTAGTCCTTCTTGTAGTTCTTGTCACTCTGCAGCTTGGCCACTTCCATGTAGTGAACCAGCAGAGGATCGTCCTGGAGGCTACGGAAGCCAACATGGTGGCCTCTGGCCTTCTCGTATGCCAACTTGTACTTGTACTGTAAAAGTGAATGAAACATTTTAACACATTTTTGAGGCTGCAGCAGATTAACTTCCTAATATGTTAATGAAATGTATGTCAAACTTACATTACTGGCAATCTTTGTTCCAGACTTGGCAGCCAGAATTGAGATAGCGTCAGCCTTGAGGTGGTAGCCCTTGTTGGCCATCTCAACAACACCAGCTTTGTAAAGTTTCTGTCAAGTAAGACATTTTGATGTGAATAAAAAAAGATTAAAGGACATAAAATGAGTAAAAAGTATGTTTTCTAGTGTTATGTAATTCCTTACATTGCTCATGGTGAGAGCATTAGCTTTGGCCAAAACGATCTCAGGAGAATCTGGCATGACATGGACGGTCAGCTTGTCTTTGTCCCAAGCTGCAGTGTATGCTTGCTGTAAACAAAAACAACAGAACAAAAAAGGAATGATTATGGTAAAAAACTAAATTATTTTTACTTTGTGACTCTCCTTCCAAATTTGAACATGTTTCACCTTGTTCATGATCTTGTTGTTGGCAGTAGCCAGGGCAATGTCCATGGAGTCCATCAGCTTTTTGAACTTGAAGTTGGAGGGATGAGTGCGGTACAAGTTGTCGCTCTGAATCTGACCACCAACTTTAGCAGTCTCAACTCCAATTGAGCCAATTGGGACCCATCCAATGCCTCTGACAAAGTTGTTCCACTCTGATTTGTATTCAAACTAACAAAGGGAGTTCATTATGCAAATTAGTTATGAAGTTGAGTTCAAACTTCAGCATAAATAAAGCATACAAATGGAGATTCAATAAGGTTGCATTCAAAAACGTTGTTTTAATCCTGAAAGGCAAAATGCAGTGATAAAACTCACATCACTTGTCTGCACATTCATGGTGCGACACCGCTGCATTTGCAGGTTGTCTGGTAGAAGCACATAGCTGTGTGGGACCTTTCTGTACCCAGTATTGGTCTGAACAGCTGAGGCCTGCTTGGCATGGACCACACTCATCATGTCCACGGGGGTGTGATACTTCAGCTTGGACTTTTGGTAGTCCTTCTTGTAGTTCTTGTCACTCTGCAGCTTGGCCACCTCCATGTAGTGGACCAGCAGAGGATCATCCTGGAGACTGCGGAAGCCAACATGGTGGCCTCTGGCTTTTTCATAATCTTTCTTGTATTGGACCTGAAAGTAAGATTAAGGGGTAAGTAACCTGTCGATGATATTTATGGTTTAAGTTGGAAAGTACGTTTTTACTTACATTGCTGGCAATATGTCTGCCATGCTTGGCATGCAGAATGGAAATAGCATCAGGCTTCATGTCATATCCCTTTGCAATGGTTTCCAGCCACTTGTGCTTGTAGTGACTCTGTAGATAAAGAGCAAAGTGTTAGAAAATGTTTTGTGCACACATGTTGACATGGAAGATTCTTTTTTTAAATATTTTGAGCTCTAACCTCGCTAACGGTCTGAGCATTGAACTTAGCCTGGAGGAACTCAGGGCTGTCAGCTGGCAGATGATAGGTGTGCATGAACTTCTCGCCAGAAGCTTTGTATGAAGCCTTGAGGGAATGAAAAAGATCGGTCATACGTGATATTTGGAAGGTTTTGGTTTGACATGCATGAATATGTTAACAAATCTTAATGGACACAAATGAAAATGTAAATACAGAGTCCAGTCTTACCTTGTCCATAATCTTTGAATTGGCCATAGCCAGAACCATGTTCATGTTATCAGTCTTGCTTGTGAACTTGAAAGTACTGGGGTGCTGTCTGTAGTTTATTTCATCAAGGGCGAATTTAGCAGCTTTGGCCTTCTCAACATCCACAGAACCAATAGGAACCCAACCGATTCCTCGAGAGAAGTTGTTGTAATCGGACTTGTAGAGATTCTGTGGGTTTAAAGACAAAAACAGGAACTTGTACTTTGTACTCAGGTACAGGTCAATTGCTCTGCTGCTGGATATTTCTGTAATTTAGAATCACACCATGATAGATTACAGGTGTAAAGGTAAAGCATACATCACTCTGAATGTCCATCATGCCGCGACACTGCCGCAAGTGCAGGTTGTCAGGTAGAAGCAAGTAGCTGTGTGGGATCTTCCTGTATCCAGCATAGGTCTGCACTTTTGAGGCCTGCTTGGCATGTGCAAGACTCATCATGTCCACAGGGCTGTGATACTTCAGCTTGGACTTTTGGTAGTCCTTCTTGTAGTTCTTGTCACTCTGCAGCTTGGCCACTTCCATGTAGTGAACCAGCAGAGGATCGTCCTGGAGGCTGCGGAAGCCAACGTGGTGGCCCTTTGCCTTCTCATAAGCCAGTTTGTACTTGTACTGTATAAGAGAAAAATATTAGTCATGACTCGCTGAATTCAGTACACTTGCAAAGGCGCATAATGAGAATATTACAACTTACATTGCTGGCGATGTCTCTGGAGGACTTTGCTGCTACAACAGCGATGGAATCTGCCTTCACATGATGTCCTTTGAGCAGATCTTGACGATGGGCATAGGTGTAATAATTCTAAATAAAATAATTAATAGTGCAGTTAGAAATTTTGTGAGAACTTAATTCCTCTATTAATTTTTAATGTGCTCAAAAGCACACAAAAAACCACCAGAGAAAAATCTGTCACTCACCTGGCTGATGTTGACAGCGTTGTATCTGGCTTGCAACAGTTCGGGGGAATCAGCTGGGAGGTGGTATGTGTGCATGAACTTCTCTCCACTGGCTTTATACTCTTTCTGCAGAGTTATAACAAATATATGTCTTAATGTCTAGTCTGATGAGGACTTCAAATGCTTAAAGACAAATAAAAGATTTATACAAGAGAAAAACAATCACAGTTATGATGTTCACTCCTTTACCTGATTCATGATCTTGGCATTGACCTTGGCCAGCTCCATGCTCATGGAGTCAGTAGTACTGGTGAACTTGAAATTTGAAGGGGGCTGGCGGTACTTTGTCTCATCCAGAGCTGCTGCTGCTGTCTTGGCCTTTTCCACCTCCAAAGACCCAATGGGAATCCAGCCAGTGCCCTTGACTGAAGTCTCATATTCCTGCTTGTAGTTAAACTATAAATGGATGAGACAAGGGGACATGTTTAGCCTGAAACCTGTGGGAACCCCCAGTATTTGCCAACTTTATGACATAACAGACCCCTTAAGGAAATCCAACTTACATCACTTGCGTTGTAGTTCATGTTTCGAGCGAGGCCCACACTCATTGAGTCAGGTAGAAGACAGTAGTTATGGTGATGCTGCTTGTAGCCAGCATAGGTCTGCACTTTTGAGGCCTGCTTGGCGTGTACCAGACTCATCATGTCTACAGGGGTGTGATACTTCAGCTTAGCCTTGTGGTAGTCCTTCTTGTAGTTCTTGTCACTCTGCAGCTTGGCCACCTCCATGTAGTGAACCAGCAGAGGATCGTCCTTGAGGCTGCGGAAGCCAACGTGGTGGCCTCTGTCTTTCATATAAGCCTTCTTATACTGGACCTAAAGGTTCAAAAGCAAATCTAAGTTTTTAGCATTCAAAGAGTTTTAATAATTACATCATCAAACACAAAGTAGGTGGTATAAGACAATAGACACTGCCTCTCTTCTCTGCTGTTTACATGAATTGCTGCTATTGATCTTACCAAGTCACTTTAATCATCACTTGTCACTTTATCTTGCCATTCCCTGCACATACTGTCTCAATTCCCTGCATAGTTAACTTCATCATTCATTTTGTACTTGTATATACCCCCTATTTTTATTCATCTTGTCTAATCTATTCTGTTTAATTTGCATTTTGTATGACCTTCTTGCTTGTCTGTGCTGCTGCAACGCCCAAATTTCCCCTCTGGGGATCAATAAAGTACTATCCTATCTATCCTATCCTGTCCGAGACATATTAAAGGGAATGCTAACTTAGGTTTGTGTGGATATCCCATCAGTATTTTCTAATTAAGCATACTCCTCTTTGCTGCAATGCTGACCAAGAAAGTTATAATAAAGGACATGATGTATTATACGGTAGCAGCAGCAGAATGTGTCTTGTAGGGTTGTCATGATACCAGAATAATTTCTGTTTAGATTCCATGGCAACAAAAACGAAGTCCCATGTACAGAAAATGTGGACTTTTTCTTTTTTTATTTGTTTAACCCAGCGGCTCACAGTGCTGCTACAGAGAAAGTCTATTGACACATGCCAACTTTCTGTTAACCAAAGCAAAAGGGAAAAAGGTATGGACCAATTTTAAAGCATTATCACTCATAGTCTGGTGATGTCTGTATCTGCAGAGAGTCTACTCATGTTCGGACTGTGTGAGAGCTGCTGTGTGACAGAGGCACCCTCAGCACACAGCATGAAGTCAAGATTTTGGATGGAAGAATCCAGCTTCTTCCTGCCTGTTTGTGTGGATATGTATGTTTTTATAGGTTCTATCTACATTTAAAAGAAGCTAAATTTCCCTTTTATATGGAGTTTGTGAATGATAAGTGGACCCAGCCCTCTCAGGAAACTTACATCACTGGCAGCATGTCTGGCAGCTTTGGCGACGACAACTGGGATTGCATCGGGCTTCATGTCATAACCTTTAGCAATCAACTCATGCCAGGCGTGCTTGTAGGCTTTCTGAAATGACAGATTGTAGAAATAAATAAAACAGATACAATACAGACTGAATAAGTTTAGTTAAGTTCACAGATTTACCCACACTTTCTCTCCTAAAGTTTATGTTGCATCATACACAGCTACATATTTAACTACATTACATTTAGCGGAATATCATATTGTGTGCAAAAAGTGTGCTGTGATAAAAAAATGTTTTTACTGATTTGTAAAAGTGATTTCTCAGTATTTCTTTGCCTTACATTGCTGATGTTATAGGAATTGCACTTGGCCTGGAGGAACTCAGGCACATCAGGAGGGAGAGAGTACTTCTGATGGATCTCTTCCAGACCTCTCTTGTAGAAACGCTGGAGGGCGAAAAATAAATAGGAGGTGATGTCATGTCTGCTGTTCATCTCAAAGTAAAGATTAAAACAATAGGGGTTCTCTTCTCAGGTGCTCTCAGAAAAAAGAGTGCAAATTGGAAATGTTTTTCCTGCAGGAGTAGAGTCAGAGTGGCTGTAGACTCACATCACTCCTCTGAAGCTGGTTGACTTTGGCCTGCAGTTGGATGGGGTGGTCGTCAATAGCAGTGAAGGGGATCGTGTCGGGAGATTGTCTGTATTTTTTCTGTAGGAAACAAGGAGAATTAACGCATGATGTTACAAATATTGACAATATCTATAATTATCTTTATTATATTTAGTTATTAACGACTATAAATCCTTCATCAGGAAATGGCGCTGTTGGATACATACCTCGCTAAGGATCTCAGCAGCTTTCTTATTCTTTTCCACTTCCATTGAGCCAAAGGTGACCCATGGGGAACCCTTGGTGTAGCTGTTGTAGTCAGACTTGTACTCATTCTTAGAAGTGAGGAAACAAAAAGAAACATGGTTTCAATTAACATATTTTACAACAACTGTGCAAGAAGGCATTGGATATTATAATTTTTGCCTTTATTTGATACGACAGATGAAGAGAGACAGGAAATGTTTGGAGGAGAGAGGAGGGGATGACATGCAGCAAAGGGCCGAGGCCTGACCCGAACCCAAATCCTCTGCGATGAGGACTATAGCCTCTGCACATGGGGAGCGTGACACAACCGCTAGGCTGCAGGCGCTCCCCTCGGTTAGATATTATATTTAAAATCAAACTGTCAACAATACAGGGTTGTAAAGTCTGTCTAGACTCACATCACTCTGGATGATGTTGGCTTTCTTGGCCAAATCCAACAGCACGGTATCGGGGGGGAGGAAGAAGTTGGTACTGATGCTCCTGTATCCGGTCATGCTGCTGATGGCCTGGGATTTCTTGGCCAAGGTGACGGACATCATATCCAGTGGTGTATGATACTTGGTCTTTATCTTTTCATAGTCCTTCTTATACTCACGCTGTGGAGATATCATGGAGAGATTGCTCAAGAGTGGCCTCTTATTAGGTCCATTAAATGAATATTAAAGGACATGTTCAATATGAAGGCCTACAGCGAGCTAAGTACTTACATCACTCTGGATTTTTGCCACATGAACAGAGTGCAGGATTTTAGGATCGTCATTAATGCTGAGAGCTCCAACCATCTGTCCCTTGTTCTTCTCATACTCCTTCTTATATTTGACCTGTGGAGACAAACAGAAAGTTATCCGACACAAGGTTAACAAAAAGTAGATGGCTAAATAATGAAAGATCAAAGTAATCAATAAATGCAGTAATCAGAAAGGCAGAAACTGTAGCGTGCTTACATCACTGGCAATGTTGGTGTGAGCACGAGCAGCAAGGATCGAGATGGCATCGCCCTTGACCTCAAACTTTTTCGCTTTGTCTTTCTCCCACTCGTACTTATAACAATTCTGCAAGAGGAAAATCACAGTGAGGCACACAATGCAAACCAAATAACAGCAGACAGAAAATCGGTTGTTGTTATAGCTTGAAATGAATAGGATTCAAAAATGAGCCGTGACTTACATCACTGAGGTTAAAAGCGTTTACTCTGGACTGGATGAAGAAGGGATAGTCTGGCGGCAGGCTGTTCTTGACCTTAATTTTCTCGTAATCGGCGTGGTAGTTCAACTGCAAAAAGAGCAAAGTGATACCAAGTTAAAACAACAACAACATCTCTCCTCCGTGTAAAACATCAGTGCTCATTTTAAAGCTGCTGTGAGGGTTTTATTGCTGGTTATAAAAGGAACTGAAATTCATAGTGATGCCTGTATGTGACCTACAAAAGCAAACAAGACCATCAGGAACAAGATTGACCATCTCTTTTTCTTTTTTTAAAGGTTTATATATATATCTTTTTTTAGCCTTTATTTGGAAATAGGACAGTGGAAATAGTCAGAAATCAGGGTGAAAGATAGTGGGGAATGACACGTGGGAAATGAGCTACAGGCCGGATTGAACCCGGGCTGCCCACTTCAAGGACAACAGCCTCTGTGCATGGGGCGTGAACTAACCACTAGGCCACCAGTGCCCCTACATAGTACATTTCTATCATTGTAACTACTGCTGCAGGGTAGGTGTCAGCCACAGTACCTGACAGTACCCTGCAGAAAACAGCCTTTGTGGACATTTTCCATGGCAAAGATATTTAACTGTTAAAGACAGCAGGGAAAACCCTGCCACATGTGCAGTACAGGATCAACAAAGAAATAAGAGGCACCGATTTCTACACAGGGGTCACCCAAAAAAGGTTTGTGCGAGGTGTTTTCTGACTTCCCATCACCAGAGGGCAGCAGTGCATCATCTGTGCGCCATCTGAAATATCTTAACTGTCCCTTTCCCTGCCTCCCCAGCCCCTCTCCGATCACAGGGTTTATTCTGGGCCAACTGAATGCTTGTTGCTATTTATACTACAGCGAGATGGCTCTCCAGTTTCCATGGTGCCCACAGAAAGACAGCTGGGCTACGTGGATGATTGGGCACATTTTAACGTGATCTGCACATCCAGGATAATTTGACCTCGACTGTAGAAGGTAACTGTAGCAATTTCAGTCAATAATGGACAATTTTAAGAAACAGATATGTTCACATCAACATTTTATGAATCACTGTAACTTACTTTAACATGCAGGAAGAAATCATCAAAACGATAGCCGTACTGATAAGTAATATAACTTTTAAATACAAGTGATGATCCAATGGGAGGTGTATTCAAATGTATTGTGTATCGGTACCACGAGAGGTGGTCCATGCAGTCATACTTACATCACTTAGCTGCTTGGCGTTAATGGCGGCTTGAACCTGAACTGGTGAATCAACCACTTGTGTAAATTTCACTGTGTCGGGATGTTGCCGGTAAACTTTCTGCAAACCGTAAGACAAATAGAAACATTTTATGATCAACAAACATCGAACAAGAGGAATGTCAAACCTTTGATGGTATCGAAGTATTCAATCAAAACTGACATCTTTACACTGCTGAAGCTTCTTTGTGGCTTCATACTCGGGCGTCATTGTTTGAGGGAAGAAGCATCTTGTTTTAATGTCTTCGTACTCAGATTTGTACAGTTGCTGCAAGACATGAAACGCAGCTTGTGAGTAAAGACAAGATCAATTCAGACACTGGTTTTAAAACTGACAAATAAATGTGAGAAGAATCCAAAATGACTCACCTCATTCTTCATTTCCTCCATCTTCTGGCAATGAATCATGTATAGATCTTCATAGCTGCCAATGTAGTGGCCCTTCACCTCACTTTCATACTTATCTTTGTAACGTGCCTAAAAAAGGAAATAAAACGATTTTAAAGAACAATAGTATTATTTGTTTTTGTCAAAAAAGTATTTAAACCTGTAGATTTTTCTTACATCGGAGAATTTCTTAAGTACTGAGTCCATCTGAAATTTGGGCGTGTCACAGTAGTTGATGCTGAAACCCCGGGATTTCTCATAGCTGGCCTTGTATACTTTCTGCAAAGAACACAGAAAGGAATTTTAACAGGAAACAAAAAACAACAAAACACTTAACACAGAGAAACAGCTTAACTAAAAATGTGTTCAAATGGATCTCAAACTGTAAACGCACTCACGACTGTAAACTGCTCTCATCAGTAAAAGGAGTAACGACTATCTAACTGTGAAAGAAATCTGCAAGTGACTTCAGTACTGTTTAAAGGTCACATATTGTTCATAATACACTTTACCATGTTTTTTGAACACTTATCCGGTCCTAAGTCTGTCTACAAACCCCCCAATTATGAGAAAAGTCCATCCTCTCCGTCTTTTGTCTGCTCAACTTTTCAGAAAATGTGTGCTCAAAAAGGGCGTTTGGAGATTTTCCCTTCATGACATCACAAAGGGCAGAAACCCCTCCCCCAGGTGGATGACACTCCCACAGCTAGGTGTTTGTTCTGACCTCTGAGTCTGCCTTCTCACTGTGAACAAGAATAGGGCATGGTGCAAGAAAGCCCAAGCCACCTAAGCCCTTCCAGAGAGGGGGCGTGGTCATTTACATTTACATTTAAAGGTACAGACACAGAAACAGCCTGTTCAGAGCAGGGCTGAAATAGAGGGCTTTATAGGCATGATCAAATATAGGATCAGAGTGGATTTAGAACAAGAAACTTCACAGATATGTTTTTGGGAGCTCTGAGACTTATTGAAACTTCTTGAATTGGAGGATAATGTGTGACTTTTCAATGTTAATTGAGGGATTTTTCCCAAATTAAAAATGAAGAAAATCCACTCAAAAAGAGGCTGTAAGACGCTCTAAATAACATCCAAAACCACCTCAATCACTTTGGCAGCTTTTTTTTGGTTAATGGTCTAACAGGAACTCATGCATGCACTATCTCTGACAACACAGAAAACACACATGGAGACCATTAATGCTAAGTTTTTATACTTCTGTACTGCCTCAAAAACAGTCTCTTATGTTGTCCTAAAAAAAATACCCTCTAGCATCCGTCATTTTTCATCAAACCAGCTGTGATTTGAAAAAAATCCTTTTTTGGCCTTGGTTTTCTCGACACCTACGTCACTGAGGATGGTGCCGGCGTATCTGAGCTGTCTGAGGAGAGGATTCTCTGTGGCGGGGAGCGTGTTGTAGTCGGCCTGCGCTTTCTTCTTCTCGTATTCCTTCTTGTATTGGACCTGACAATGAAACATGGAGAAATGTGTGAGTAAGAAAAATGCAAAATCGTGTTCATGCACTTAATTCGTGCGGTAAGTCATAAAGAAGGGACAGAAAAAACACTTGTACAGTCATTCATTGTGAGAGAACACATCTTTATAGTTTTCCTGAAATGACGCATGTTTGAATTGTGTGTGAACATGTGGGCGTCTATGAGGTATACAGCAGCAGAAAAGCCTCTTCACATCGTCTGATATGTTGTCACTGGGTTCAAGAGAAATGACGGGCTTTCACAGTAAGAGTGAACCCAATGCAGATCTCTCAGTCACGCAGTGTACAAGTGTGGGCACAATACATCGAGTCCCTGCGTCAGAGTGGACTCGCTGCATTGACTCACACTCTGCTCTGAGACACGGGTCAACTCTCTGTCGTGTCTTCCACATGAGATAGTACGTATAAAAATAATCCATCACAATTGCGTTTGTGTGTGTGTGTGTGTGTGTGTGTGTGTGTGTGTGTGTGTGTGTTTACTCACCTCACTAATAGCAATGCGAGCCTTCTTGTTTGTGTCGTAAACGGGCGTGTCTGTTTGCATGAAATAAATTTGGTCTTTTTCGTCCTCAAATGCTTGCGTGTATTTCTTCTACAATAACAGAGAAAGGATTGACAGTTAGTTGTAAAAGAAATGAACAGTTGAATACCATTCTGGTTATTCTGTATTCCTAAGTGTTTTCAAAGCTCTTACACTGCTGAGGTTGTCCATCGCCACCCTGGCAACGGCCACGTCGAAATAAGGCGTCTCGCACCACTGGCCCTTCACATTCTTATTGTAATCTTCTTTGTACTTCAGCTGTGGAAAACAAAACACATTCAGTATTAGAGTATTTGTATTATGAGATCCAGGACACTTTGTTTGAAGAGAAGAAAATGACTAGAGGAACTTTGAGCATTTCATTTTGAATTCATTTTAATCTCTTTGACTTTATCATAAATCTTCTCTCTGCTATGTTTGTGCTCCTTTGTCTTCATGCTTGGACTTCATCTAAACTGTACCCTTATATCAGCCTCTTTTGTTGTTTTGATTTCTGCATTGTATTCTGGGAAACCCTGGTTTTGTTTTATCTGTGAAAGCAGATTGTCACTCTATTTTCAAAGGTGCTATCTAAATAAGGTTATTATTATCATTATTATTTTATTCTGTTTGATAAAACACATGACAGGGAATGACAGGAATCTCTGTCATTTCAAACTATTGTTAGCCTCTCCCCTCCAGCTTAGTATGACCATTAATATCAGAGAGCAGGTGGCCTGTTATTCCCCGCAGTGGTTTGGGATTTGTTTGGGATTTGTTAGCCTCTGAGGGCACTGTTTCCATTTGTGCACTGTGCAAACTTCAAGCTCTAGTGTCTTAAATTAACCCTGCTACTTAAATATCTTTAACAGATCAAATGTAACAATGCAGGGGCGTGTACAGACTGGGGTGGCCCACCTGGGGCACTGACTTATAGGGGGCTGGCATTTAATTTGTGCACAAGTTTGTGAAATTCAAATATTTACCCTTTCTTTCCTCATTACTGATGTGTACTTGTAAGTAACTAAATTTTGCAACTTCTAATCTCTTAGATAAAATAAAGAAAATATACAAAGTCACAATTTCTAGTACTTGGAAAACTGCGTGTACTCTCTTACACACTGTCTAAAAAAATACTTTAATTGTCAATGTTTTGTTACCCAAAGATTGCTAGTAAGTCCTTTTTAAGTTAGGCAGAGTGCGAGAATATGCATGCAAGTCTTTATGGACTATTTCCTCTCCTAAGAAGCTGTCTGTGCTCAGTATTTCTTTACAGCTGAGCTTTAAGCAGCCTGTTGCTACACAGCTAGAATAGTTTATTTGAATTTAAGTCCCGCCTCTGATAAGATAAATAGCCAATCATAGTTCAGGATTTTTGGGGTGGCATCTGGGGTGGCCAACTAGTTTTTAAAGGGGGCCCATGCCACCCCTCTGGACACGCCCCTGTAACATTGATTCTACTTTATCCCACATCTCCAAGACTTATGTGGGTAAACAAATCTACAGGAATAAATACGACAAAAAGGGCTGCAACATCCACTGCAGACTTATGAAGTGTATTATGTGTTATTTATTAATAATAACAAGAAAAGAGAATATAGAAGAATATAGAAGAAAGATGTCATTATGCATTACGTGGACCATAAGCAAGCTTTTAAAAAAACAGGCAAATTCTTACTTTGCCTACTTCTGTCTTTTATTTCTTTCTCTATTGGTTTTACACTTGTGAAATATGTTTGAGAGCGACTTCAAACCCTTTCTGCTTACATCACTGCGCTGATTGGCCACTCTCCTCGCCAGCTCCACCTCAGGAGGATCAGCCAAAGAGGTGAACTTGGCCGTGCGTTCAACGTGACCCTTCTTGTACTTAACCTGCAGGAGGAGAATCAAAGTGAGAGCTTGACTTAGCAGAGATGGTTCATTCTTTAACATCAATAGCTGACCTTAGAGTAGTCTGCCCCATACAGATCTTATCTACATTGATTGGTGACTTTTCCTACATCAGCAGAAAACGCAAAAGGCAATTGTGTTCCTCAGGAAAGAGGGGCACAAATGGCCATTATAATTGCAATCACAGTTTGTATGTTACATCTGAATCAGCACTTATGAATGGACCCTGAAAAGAAAGAATATATTTATTGGCAATTTTTTTTAGGTGGAGCAAAAATGGCAATTTTAATGGCAATTTTAACTGCCACTATTGTATAGTGATACAAGTGGAAATTGCCACTTATTTTATATTACATCTGACTCAGCAGAAGTGGCTGACCCTAAGAGGATGAGAAATATATGTTAAATGGATTTGAGCTTGTATAGCGCTTTTCTGGTCTTCTGACTACTCTAAGTGCTTTTACACCGCAGGTCACACCTACACATTTATACCCAATCAGGCTGCTATGTAAAGTGTCCATCAGAAGTAAATAATCCCATTCACAAATATTCATAGCAATTTGGGGTTAAGTGTCATGCCCAAGGACAAATCAGACATGCGGCTGCAGGAGCTAGGGATCAAACCTACGACTCTATCAGCTGAGCCACAGCAGCCTCAAATATATGAAATGTGCTTGTCTCTGTGATAGACAATGAATGGAAAAATTACGGGAAAATCCTTTGTTCTACATTGTTAAATTTATAAAACATTGTTGCATAATATGACATTATAAGAAATTGAACCAAAAAAACGGCATTGGAAATCTAATCAGTCGATATAGATACCAATCATAGATTGTGATATATGTGTTTTTTTAGAACGGAAACTATTGCGATATAGTTTACTTTCTTTTGATTTAAGATTTTTTTTTAAACACACTAGAGGGATAAATGAAACAGGTGTTAACTTGTAGATTAAAGTGTTTCATTGAGATAAATACATGAAAATATATTTAAAATGTTGTCACTGACACAAAAAAACAATCTGTTACTTATATTATGCTGATTTACTAATTGATTTGCACCATTGATCACCAAAATAATAACAGTAAGTGCTGCTGACATATAAAAGGCAACTAAAACTCTCCTACATCTGAAAACTATGTCATGGTATACATTATGTTGTCAAATTGATCAAAACACAAATACATAAAAAGGTTCTTATTCCAGAGTTATACAGTACGTCACAATATTGTGTTTTTCATCTTATCACACACGTGTCCACAATCTTAATGTCGGTCAACATGCATTTGCATGGACTTCAGAAGAAAACAGGAAGTAGTCAGGAAACTCAACTTACATCACTGAGGACTTCCTGAGCCTTGGCCACCCTGCGCAGCTCGGGGCTGTCGCTGTACGGGTAGTACATGGTCTTCTCCACATCCCAGTCCTCAGTGTAACGTTTCTGAGCGAGAGAGGGGGGAGGGGGTCATTTAGTAAACGGTACAGTTAGATGTTTTTCTAATGTCAGAGAAATGTTTCTTCTGTACATAAAGTGCTGCTTACTTTGCTGTAGTTAGCAGCGTTCTTCACAGCCAGGACCAGCTCAGGAGCATCAGGAGGCAGCAGGTACCTGTCCTTAGTCTCATCCCACTTCTGCCTGTACAGAACCTATAAGGGATGAGCACAGCACAGGTGTTATATATCACAAATATTTGTTTAAAAGTATCAGTACATTGTTATATATGTAGATAGCTCACCTTGCTAATCAGATCAGACACATGCTTGACGTGGATGACCTCCCTGGCCTCCCCGTCGTACAAGCTTTGGTTGCGGGCCTTATTTCCCTCCATACGGTATTTAACCTGATGATGATAAATATAAATAAAAAGAAAGGAATAAATTATTTTTCATAACTAGAGCAAAAGCAAATCATTTATTCATCCTGGTTGCAACGTTGTTAATAGCTTAACTGAGCCTGAGGAAAAATCATAATGGACTGGTTCAGAAATCACTGCTCCACTTTCATGTTGACACATTTGATCTACAATATTTCTGCCCTCAAAATATTTTCTTTTAAGTAATGAGACATACAGTGATACTAAAACGTGGGCCCAGTTGTTCAAAAGTAACCAAACAGGACTAAAGCTATTTGATAGGATCAAGTCTTCAAATGGAGGTGCTCATAAGGAGAAAAAAAACCATTACATAACTGAATAAGATGAGGTATTTCAGTCCTGGTTATTATCCCCATAAGTAGGATAGGATGACTTTGATTAAAAAAATTATCAGGATTATCCCGGTCCCCGCTGAGAGCTGGATTCAGGATGGATTACAGGGAAGACTTTGAAAATGCTCAGAACCATTTTTTACAAGGTAGATGATATTTAAAGACATTTAAAAAGAAAAAAGAAAACATTTGCCCAAAAATTCTGTCTTGTTTTGGTGTCAAAGTAGATAAGTTCGACATTAGGGTTGTTAAATAAATGACGGATTATGTCCCCATGAAATATTTGACCAAATAGCTTCAATATCAATCATAAAATGTATATTTTAAAGTAACTGTTGGGATATTTTGATTTGTGTAGATTTTGTTGAACCCCTGTGGACAAAGTATGTAATGTGAAGTCCCCTTAAGACGACTGGAAATCCTGATTTGGTAATCATTTAAGGTTTGTATCTAGATCAGGTGGATCTATTCCAGCTTTCTTAAAAAAAAAAAAAACGTTGTCAAAGTGAGCTGGATTATGTGATCCTGGATATTAAACTGGATTAAACCAGATTAAAGCTTTTGAACAACCAGGGCCCTTGTCTTCAACAAAAAAAAACTTTACTCAGCATGAATTGTGGGAGTTTATAATCCAAAAAGATTGTGGTACCTCACTTAGCTGCTCCTGGGCCTTCCTGATGCGAATCATTTCAGGACTATCAGTGATGATTGCAGGAGGATGCCCTCGGGTCAAGTCGTAAGCCTGCCTGTACTTGTTCTGTTGAAGAGAGAGATAATCATATTGAGCACAGGAGTCATGAAATACTCTGCAACCAATTAAGTACTGTATCTGAGGTGAAAGAAAACATTAATAACTGGCTTAAATCTCAAATATATTTATATGAAAGTGAGTTATCTGGCTTGAAATACACAGTGAATAAGTGTTACACATGGTGCTTACGTGACTGTACTGCTCCATCATCTTCTGGCTGTGAGCCAGGTATGGAGTCATGAACTTGGAGCTATCCACTTTGACCTTCTTCCTGACTCTCCTGGTAGGCAAACCGGCCTGGAGGAGGACAGAGTGAAAAACAATTAACCATCTGCCTAACGAAATGGCCTACGTCTCTCAATTTCAGAAAACATGTAGGCCATATAGGAAGTCAAACTACAACTAACAGGGCTATGACCAAAGACAAGGAGAAGGATGCAATGTCAATTCAACAGAACAAATAACCGAGAAGGTGATTTGCAACTTTATCAGAAACACTATTGAAAATCTAATCATATCGATACATGTTTCAATACAACGACAACCAAAATAGAAGTCCTTGGTATCTAATAATTGATAATTTCTAGTGTTTTTCATTAACAAAGATTGCAGACAAACACGTGCACACTGTCTAAATTGCACAAACACTTGGGAAACTTTTGTGTGACCAAACATTGCTGACGTATTTGTGCAATTTAGACAGCGCTCTCTCTCGCTCTTTTTCTTCTGCTCCTGGCAGCTTTTGATTTAAAATATAACTGAAGCTCTGCAGTTATTTTAAAGCTTCAACACTTTCTGATACTAGTGATTATAATTTAACAAAGACTTGTACGACTTTAAAACAAGTGGTAACCAAACAAACTAACAACTTGCTTGGTGAAATCGGGACTTTGCCACACCGATGATGATTTGTATGACTCTGATGTTTACCTTTAACTCTGATTACTCACCTTCAACAAATGAAACGGCACATGCTGAGACTCAAAGTGAAACCCTAATATATTCTACACATAGACCTGGCTGTTAGGATAATGACAGGATATAAAGCATGTACTCAGATAAAAATAGATGAAGGGTGACTACAGGACCGGGAACAACTACACATGTAAAGGAAAGCGCTTAATATACATTAACAGCTTCAAAGTTTCCATAAGGTGCTTCCCTACATGCAATGGCCAGGCTCAGCACATATAAATATACCTAAGAGTTACAGTGTAGCATCTGTTGAGACGGGAAGCATTACAAAAAAGAAGCCATTTCTTCTTGACAGGTACAATAACATTTGGTTTTGAATTGTTAAAAGCTGCAACAGACTTTGATGCACATGCAGAATTTTCTGCAGTAACTTAAGAGGCTTTATTGACAAACCTGACTGCAAAGAAAGAGAGACACTGCCTTTAATGGAATAAGCAGACAGCAGGAAAATCCAGACATGCATGCACGTAGGGAGGGGGATGCAACATTGTCAAGACAAGGGCGGGATATCCTGCTCGGGTTGGTACTGGTGTCCCTTGGGAGGGAGGTGCTTTACCTGAATGGACTGACTCTTTTGTTCACCGACAGTCGTGGTGGATGTTGTTATCTCCTCATAATACTACAAATATAGGAAACACTCTGGGGTTTTCAAAACTGCCAGAACAGTTGAATGGAGAAACAGCACAGTATTTTGTTTTTCTCACAGGATTGAGGTTGATTTTTCCACAGCTCTGGCGCTTCTAGTAATCTAATCTAAGCTGCACTAGATTAGTATCTGTTCTGCTCTCAAACAACCTATACACTCCATAAAAGTGTTGTCATCAGGTATCTCTGTGCCTAACCTGTAACAAACGGACTTCTTCTGCACACAGATTGTGTCACTGAAAGAATAAGGATAAACCCCGAGGTGAATGTGTCGTAAGTGTTCATGACTGTCTGTATTCAGAGGAAACAATAACATTAATATCCTCTGTGTTATGTGAGCCTGACTGTTTCTAACTCTGTGACCAAGTCTATAAAAACCAGACACTCACATGACTACAATTCTATTCTTATATTGTCATTAAATATACTTTTATCCCTGTTGTCTGGTGCCACCGCACACAGCAAGTATACAAGATGTTTAGACAGCTTTGTAATCTCCATGTCTGTTCACACACAGCCCCTAACAGATTTTTCTCGCTAATCTCGAGCAATATCTGGCCATGCAGATAGTTGTGGTTATATTAGACGACATTTGGAGACCTCTGTCGCTGAGGTTTGTGCCTCCAATCTACGACAGTGAAGGGGATTTCATTGTGTTTGTCTCACTGAGTTGAAGGATTGCATTAAAAGAATTCAACCGCCATGTATGCTTCAGGAAACAATGTGTTGCATCTAGAGGTTGGAAAAAAAATTGTTGATGTAAAAATCGAGATTTGTATCTTCTGAGATTTTAAATTGATTCATAACTTCCAAAAATCTTCTTTTTTTTGTCTAATCATTCACTCCCTGCTAGGTGCTAAGGCTAGCTCTTTAACTCAGTAGAATGACAAATGGAGCAGCAAGAAATTCAGCCAGTCTCACAGATGACTGGAGTAGATCCTGAAGTATGTACTAATTCAAAAATAGACTTTGAATCATGAATCCAGAATCGTTTTGAATCGAAAATAGATTCTGAATCGAATCGTGACCCCAAGGTTCAAAATCAAATCGAATCGTGAGACACCCAAAGATTCCCAGCCCTAGTTGCATCAATTAAAAATATTAACAGTTTTTTTTTGTAGGATATCTGGAATAACAATTATGATGTTTGTGGATTTTTTCCCCCTCCCCCCCCATTGTACTGAAGTGATGGCAGAACTCATTCAATTTATAATCTAAAAGTTTCTGCATCATTAGTTACCCCGTGAAATAAGAGAGAAAACTGTTGTTTTGAATCCACTTAAGCGGAAAGCTTTATAATCAAGCTGGGCACCCTCCTCTCCACCTACAGGATCAGGTTCCTTGAATAGCGTGTCTCACTAACAGCCAACTATGAATTTTCCTTCCCTCTCTTTAGAAGCTGTCAAAGTGGGACCTTTATGGCTGCATAAGGTTGAACTGAAAAAAGACTCAATATTCCTTCAAATCTTCCTGAAATCTCGGAGCAACCAGAGCTGAGAGAAAGAACATCTCAATCCTTTGGATCGACATTTACAAGAGGCTTCATTATTCAAATCTATCAGACAGGAGAGAACCATCAGTGTGGATGGAAACTACTACCACGTTGCACGTCCCTACAAAGCAGTGTATAAACTGATCTATCGACTGTCACACAGGTTTTCCATGCATTCTCCTCTCCTAAGCAAATTTCTAGCGGTGTGACGTTAACCCGCTGCAGGCTATCAGTGTGATTTACAGCACAGTAGCTCCTCTCATTCTCCCCTCCACCCCTCACTCCCTCTCTCACTGCTTTCGCTCCCTTCGCTTCCCTCTGCACTCCATCGCTCTGCCAATGAGCCGTAGATGTCCACTTCTAAATTTGTCTGAACGCCAGACAGAGAACTCTACACTCCTCCCCTCCATGACCTGAGGAGTTCAGTCATTTAAAAAAAAGTCAATATAAAAAAAACACATTTTAATGATTTATGAGGTAGATCACTTTCAAATAAAAGTGCTTAAAAACCTGCACTCAGTTTGAAATTAGAAACTTTAACTGTATGTGTATTTTCCATTATGACCCTTCACTATGTTTCTCCCCATTCTGTGGATTAAATAAGAAGCCGTCTTACTTTTCACTTTAAACAGTTCAGCTTTTCTCCACAGTGCAGATGAAAGTGCTCGTGAAATCAGAGTGTATAGGGTGTTTATCGTTATGAGTATTCTTCTGTTACGCCTCCCAAATGATTTACATCTTTGCTTCAAAGATGGTAAATGTATTTGAAACAGATGATATGTTATATGGGAGATGAATGATAGCAACTACATTTTGGTTGTGATCACGTACAGTAATCCTGCGACAACCATTCAAACTCCCCCATAAGATATCATGAATATTAAGTAAGGACAAATACAAGGCAAACTTTAATCCTATTTCACCAGGAAATATGAGATTAAGGTGTTAGCCTTCTGCTTTCACTCTTCCATTGGACACTGACACGGAGAACTTCAGCAACACAATAATTCATGTACAGCATATACACATAAAAACATCCTGCAAAGTATGCTGACAGAAATCACTGGAGATAGGTGGATGAACACAAAAATTAAATGATCGGTTTGAAAATATGTTGTGTTAAATGTTATCCAGTCATTTTAAGAAGAAAAATCAAAATTCTTCACTTCAACTTCCAGAAACGGACACTCCCTCAAACTGCATGTAATCCAACCTGTAACTAGGTCTGCTGCACAGGAAGGATGCCATTATAAGTTGGGTACCATTACAGCATGACAAAATATGTTAGATATGTTAAATATGGCAGATTGTCTGGTTTTTGATTTTTTTCAATTTCTCTGCAGGAATAGCTGATTTTATGTTGCATTTTAAGCAGCTGTGTAATTATTACTTCTATTTTAATAAGGTTGTGTGGCTTGCACAGCCTCTGGTTAAGGCCTCTGTACCTTAATAGAACAACAGATTATGTCTCAGTAAAGTATTCATGTTCATAATCCTCTTCAGTTTGAAATAATTTTGATTTAAATTGGTCTGTTTAAGGGAAATACAGGACTTAAAACCCATCAGAAGGTGTCCCTGTGAAACAGGATCCACCAGCAGGCTGGGTGACTTGTTCCCTGAACTGCTGACTGGAGAGGGTCATTAACTTCCCTATTCATAGGGGGCCTTCCACAGGGCCCGCAGATCAGGCAAATACCCTCAATGTACAGGATTCAGTGAAATCCCTTGATGTTTGTGTTTTTGTATTCATATTAAGGCTTGAAATGGTAAAAAAATTTAAAAAATAAACCTATAAAAGTAATGACACACTTTCTTTCACTGTACAATAAATTTACATAACAGAGTGATGAACATGTCCACTTACCTCATCAACAATCTCCTCCTCCTCCTCGTATTCCTCATACTCCTGACCAGTATCCGCCATTTTGACAGTCTTAGAGGTTCTACACAGAACAGAGATGACAACTTTAGGGCATTCATCACTCAACACCTGGATGTTAAACGTTTTCTCTCATTTCAAGGCTTACAACATGTAAAGATGCTCTATCCATAGCACCTACTCATCATTTTAACCAGCCGTTATCAAAGCTTAAACTGGAAAGATAAAAAAGCTGCACCAGCAATCTTTTAGGATGCTGCCAGTCATTCCCCATTGAGCACAATCACCCTATTTTAAAAAGAGAATTAAAAACAGCACACAACAGAGAAATAGAACACTAACATGTTGATGTTTAACCAATGCACATGCCATACCAGCCAAAGATTGCTGCAGTATTTCCTGACAGTAAGGACTCCTCACTTGCCATCCACTGGGTCTCAAACTGATAGTCCAACTTTTGTGATTTTCCCCAATCCTGCACAAACTAATAACAATAATGTGACACAATTCACAAGCTGTTCAACAAGTGTAAATCAATAATGGCACAAGGAGAATTGCAGATTAGGGGATGTGAAACACTGAGTGCATCCTTACGGGCCTTTGCTGCCCCTCCTCCCTCACTTGCCACAACACAGTTCAAAGACCTGAGCCTCCAAGCTGAAGGTTGGCGACAGCTGCCCAACAGTGCTTCAGCTATTTGACATGTAAGCTAATGCCACAGCCTGATTGGTGGACTCTGTTTAGCAAACGGAGATGCAATGCCTTCTGAGGCTGCAGGTTAAATATAGGATGGCATACGAACTCCCTTTTTTTAGCACTTGATTGCCCTCTCTTTAGATTAAAACATACTTTTTGTTCTCTAAAACATGACAAATAGGTGTGAAAGATAAGATGGAAGACCAAATAGGCCGAAAGGTGCTGAGATTGCGGAAAGAGGGCGAAAGGGTCAGACTTCTGCTGATGTTTCGGATACATCCAAAAGGCAGGCCAGCTCTCATCTTGCTTGATTCTTGCAGTTCTGGACCGTTATTTAAACTCCATCAAGTTGCAGCAGAGCTTTCCCTCTCCTTATTCCTCATTCAGCGGTCCTCCTGGATCCGTATGGCAGCAGTTTAAGAAATGATGGAAGTCCAAGCAGATGGAAAGCCATGCAGGTTGTAGAAAATAATGACATTGGTGCTTTATTATCCTTTTTTTTTTTTTGCTTACCAGTAATATTAAAGTTAAATGGTCTCCCAAGCCGCCAAAGTCTTCCCAGCTTCCCTCCAGAGAAACGCTGGGCGACAGCACACAGCTGCGGTTTGTACCCAGGTTATCATGTGGCCGGCACAGCCAATCACAGGCCGGTCCTCTCGAGTTTCAAATTCTAAATATACTTAAGTGATCCTCACAGAAAAGAGCACCTGTTGAGGCTAACACATCAGCGGTACAGTTATGAGGAAGGCAGTCGAGCACTGGTGGAGTTGGGGGTCTGGAGAAGACAAGAGTTAACCCCAACTACCACACTGTGTGTGTGTGTGTGTGTGTGTGTGTGTGTGGAGGGGTGTGCGGTTGTTGTGATATTGATAAATATCACAACAACAGTTGTTTGTAAAAGGTTTGAAAAGGTCACAGATGGGTTAGGATATGAGTATGAGCCTGTGATGAGAAGTCTCTAGCTGACGGCCTGGCAGGGCTGTGAGTGCCAGATCTGTTGAGGTCATCTGTTAGCTGACCCTGAGCTTGCTAGGTCCCGTCAAGAATCAGGTCAACATTAGACTGAAGACCTGCGAGACAGAAAAATAACAAACAAGCAAATGCTCCAACAAATACGAACCACATAAGAATAGTTATAGGTACGTCAAATGTAAGTTTATCTAGTTAATAGCAGACGCCCTTTTGGATTAAGACAAAGCCCATAAACATATAATGAGTCACCCTGCATAAGCCCTGACATTTGCCTTGGAATTAAGGTCGAGGACATTTGACATGATAACATTTTAGACAACTGAGGGCAGACCAATAACAATCGTACACGCATCCATAAGGTTGAACCCTTAAATCACAACCTGCAGGTCATATATATTCTCTACCTGTTAGGAAATGGACTTGATTCAGTCTAAGTCCATTATTTTTAATGTAATAAAACTATGTAAAAGAGTCTGTGAGCTTTTCTGTGTACGGTCTCTTTGAACGGTCCTTTAAGGTGTTCTCTATTTGTAAACTCTTTGTTGTTGTTTTTTGTGAGTACATGTTTAAGGGCTGCAGATAAAATATAGCTATTGTACCAATTCCAGCACAGTTACATAAAGGCATCTTGCTTATATGTTAATTAATTAACACTAACATTAACACTTTAATTCAATGAAGAAAATAAACATTCTAGCAGGATAAATAGCCGATACCCAGAGCACAAAAAGCAAATGTTTAAATGTAGGAAGTGAGGTAAACTGCAAGTTTCACACAATCCATGAGTAAAAAAAGACTTTGAGATTTAAATATACAGGAACTATTTCTAGACTGTGTGGGTTGTACTTTTGAGGTCCAGCTGCAGATGTGATATAGGCCTACTTCAATTTATGAATACAATCGTGGAAAATGGAGTTAAACATGTTGTTACAGAATTTTAGATAAACAATTTTTAGATGATGTGCCTCTATCTCTTTGGTATGTCATATCTTTGCTCTCACTCGTTTTGCCAGCAGCAGGGTGCTGCCCAGGGACCCAGATGGACAGCAGCAGCTGAGCGTCCCTCTCCCTATCGCTCTCTCTCTCTCTCTCTCTCTTGGGAGAGTGGTAATGGCTCTCAACTCTGTGATGCACTGGATGACTTGCTGCTCATTAGCAACATCACAAGTCTTCATGAAATCTGCAGAAACTGAAGAAGTAAAGATGTTTTGAAGTCATGAAACTAATTAACAAATATATCGTTTTAAAGTGAACTAATGTTAACACAGTCACAGACCTTAATGTACACAGAGACACATTCAATGCCTAACATCGAGGTTTCATATTTAGTTTTTTTATTTAAATACTGTTATCCTTTATAGAGTTGTTATCCTCCCCCAATGCCCAATTTACCTTTAATAATCAGACTTCACTGTTACCTGACTCTTTAGGAGAAATAGTCCCTTTAAAGATGTTGCTGGCTTATTGGTAAGTAGATTTGCTGGAGTAAAGATATGTCGTTTTACACATTTTGTAATTTTAAAAGCAACAAATGAAATTGCATTGACTTCTGTTGTTCTAAAGAGAGTGCCCTGTTCGTATCCCAACCCAGAGATCACCTCGAACCTACACTTTTTGTTTTGTCCAGGAAGAGCTCCTTCTAAGACCCCCCACCTTCATTTATTTGTATTTTTTGCATTTACTTCTATTCCATTGAACCCTAACCCTAAACCCTAAACCTTGGCATTTAAACGAAGAAGAGCTAACGCACAGTTCAATGAACCCTTCAAACCTTTTGTCGAGTATTAGGTTATACGATTTTATACGGCTTTGAAAACATTCGGTGCATCACGTTTCAACTTCAGACAGGGTATCACAGTCTTTTAATGATTCTAGCAGTCAAAAGAATGACTTCCTAAAGCCAAGGACACCCAAAGAGGGGGGGCGCAGGACTACATGATGCTTAGTCACTGGAAAAAAGTGACTGATGACCACTGACACCAGAACACAACAGCTGCAGGATGGACAACCAAAACACAAACACTGCCAACAGTCAATCCTTGCACATCAACACATAGGGATGAAAGAAACAAAGGTTCTGGTGAGGTAAGACACTCAGAATAAAAACAGTCAGGCAGTGATAGAATGACTTTGCAAATGTAGAAAGATTTCCAGACTAATGCAAACATCTGGACTGATCTTTAAAGCACTATTAAGAAGAAGCAAGTGATGTCTCGGGTTAGTTTATCTTTTAGATGTGGACTGATTTATTTATTTATTCTCACTGTGGTATTACTTCTGGAATCAGGAAGATATATTGAATAGGCTCTACTGTAGTCAGGCTTTCATTGTTCTCAACATAAGGTAGACCAGTGCAAACAGTATGTCGGTCAACTATCCAGTCAGACCTTTAGAGTGATTATAGTGTCTGACACGATCACTGATTGTCAGTGTCTGACTCACTACTCCAAATAAACCGGAACACAGAGCCCTCCTGTCCTGAACGAGGGGGCTTTAAAAAGTATTCAAACTCATTATTACAAACACATGTTCACAGTATTTCTTGACTTTTCATAGTTCCAGGAACTCTTGGAACCGTTTTGTATCGATGCCGTACCGCAGGAACTATTTCAGTCCCTCAAACCTTTTTATCTCCTGATGGAGAGTAGGTACTATCCAAGTACGAGAGAGACTTTGGAGTGATGCAAAGTGCACGGTGATTGGTTCATACGTCTGTTGATTGGTCCAACACTAGAGCTAATCCACTACCACCAATCGCCATTTTTAAATCCCGCTGTAAACTTTCGCAAAAATCAGTAAATAACAGTCGGTAAAAACTCTTAAAGATATAAATTAAAAAACACGGACAAATGGACCAACAACGATGTCTAGGTATTATTGAGTGTTTATGCAATTAGGAAATAGAGTCCTTTTGAAGGTTCATATCAGCTGTCACCATGGACAGACAGAAAAAAAGTCCCCATGGTTTGTAGTTCTGAGGGAACTCCCTAGTGGATAGTTCCTCTTCAAAAAGTCCAAAAACACCTATTGATGGCCAACTTACCAGCTACAATACCTGAAATGTTGGCTAAAAAACATTTGAAGTTGAACACCTTCAACAAATAAATTCCTGACTCTATCTGAGGTGTATATTTTACTGTTTAATAATCTTGTTTCTTAAAGCCCTTGCCCTTAAATTGTCTAACCATTTAAGTTTTTGTGTTCACTGTTCTTGTGGTGAAGGACTTTGTTGTGATATGTGCTTTATAAAATCAGGTCCATTATCATAAAACAGTTTTATATCAAATTGGGACGTTGTATACATTGTCAATAAAAACAGAATGTGATCATTAGTGAAACATTGAAACCCCATATTTAACTGAAAATAGCACTAAGTTAACAAATCAAATGTCATTGTTTTGGGAAAACTAAACGTCCATGTTGAACAGTTCCCCAACTTTTAATGTTGTTCAAAGAAGAGGTGATGCAACAATGGTGAATGTGACCCTGTCCTGACTTTTTTGCTTTATTTAATTTGGTGTCTTTGTCCTATTTTAAAAGTTATATGGGTTTTCAATGTTTTGAAAATAATCACATTGTTTAATTTACATTTTACACAATGTCCCAAGTTCATTGGAAACAGGGTTTCAGTATAATAATAATAATAATAATATAAAAACCTTTTAGATTGAAAACATCACATTAATTTCACTATTGTTCAAACTTCAGGAACAATCAGGCATTCATGTTCAATGAGGACAGAGCCAACTTCACCGGTGGAAGAGAAGAAGGCGATGTTGACCTTCATTTCTTCTTTTTTTAAACTCTTTTTGGAAACAGAAGATGCAGATTGCTTATTTGTCTTAGCAAGAGAATTATGTCCACACACGATTTTCACAAAAAGTATTACAAAATACTCTTCAGTTATTTATATCAGTAACTTCCTAAAAGGGGTTAAAGTTGGAAGACTGTGTGCTCTGACTCTTTCCTCGTATACTCAAGTCATGTTTCATAAATTACCTGCCCAAGGCATCTTAAACAAAAATCATGTACCCCAGGCTTATATTCAGACTGATATCACTCTGTAAAAACTCTGAAACGAGCCTCCTTGATGACTGTTTAAAACTGTTCATGGGTCAACTGTTACACAGGGCATAGAGTGAAGCAGTAAACCATAAAACGAGGAAAATCACATATTATGTTATATTACATTATTATTATTATTGGATTCTATACATTTCATTATATTCTAAGTCAGTCAGTCTGTAGGGACTTGGTTTGGGAACCGGATTGTCGCCGGTTCCGGTTAAAGTCTCAATCATGACCAAATCTGGAAATTGGTCTGGTAGCTGGAGAGGTGTCAGTTCACTTCCTGAGCATGGCACAGGTGCCCTTGAGCAAGGCACCGAACCCCCCAAACAGCTCAGGAGCGCTCGCTGTATGCATCCCCATCTCTATGACATCTCTCCATTAGTGCATGTCCATAGGATCCTGTTTGTGCATGTGTGTGTATTTCAGCCTGTGTGTGTAGCACATTCAACAACACAGTGCAAAATTGAATTTCACCTCGCTGGAATAAGAAAGTACGTCTTATCCTACTTTATATTATATTGAAGGAAAGTCAAGTGGCTGTTTGCCCACTTGATTAAAAGCTACTTCTGTTTAACAACATTATCATGGCAGCATAAACACTAGAAATGAGTTGATACTTTGGAGGGCATTGGATTGATTTGTGTAAGTTTTAATTTCACATTTTGGAAGAATGAAACTCCTACTATGTAGCCCTTACTTTTCTGCTTTCTTTTCTTCTTCTTTTTTAACCCGCTCTCTGTTGTCTGCTCACATTTTAGACCTGGTCTCTCTTCTTCACCTCCTCTGCTCTTTTAATCTGTGGCTCTGTCCTGTCTACTTCTGTGGAAGCTCATCATGCTCCCTGAAAAGCACCAGTGGCCGTGGGCTCATGTGACACATCCCGGACTAAAAAAAGAATGACTGAAAATGCAAACACAAAAACTCAATGTAGTCAAATCTTATCCCTGGGGCAAAGTAAATGATACAGGAGAACGTAGTGAATCACCTTGAAATAATACTCACTCATGACAAGCTGAGATTCACCTGAAACAGATAAAAACACTTTTATTTCACTGATTATTCATAGAGACTGAAGGGAAGGGGGCATATTATGATTTTGCCCCCCTTTCTGCAGCTTTCAGTCACCATCAACCATCGTAGCTTGAACATTCTGCTGCAGGCACCACGTTAAGAGAATACTGGACTGTACACACAGGGAGGGGCATTAAAAACCGCCACAGCCAGTCCGGCAATACTGCAAGGCCACGGTGGGCAAGACTCACACACAGCCGAAGAAGGAGTCCAAGTACAGTTCCAAGTCAGACACTTTGCTGACTTCTGTGTAATGCTGTAAAGAAAACCGTGCAAGAAATATCAGTTTAAATAAATTTGAGTCTCTTGTGTAGTCCAATGTTCTTCTGGAAAGGTCACGTTTTTTTTGTTCGTAGACGTCTTTTGTAAAATAAATTATCACAGAAGAATATAAAGTCCCCGGCAGCAGCCTGCCCACGTCAGCATCACAGGAATGAGGAGAACAGCCATCCACAAACTGACCCGACCCCCTCACACTTGTTTCAAGCTCATGTCTGGAGGCTGAGAAAACAAAGAGAAAGGGCGCACTCTGGATCAAGGTCCAAGGTCATCATCTCACACGCAGCCGTGACATCATCCACTCGAGACCCTGGCACAACCTGGAGGTAAACAAGACGATGGAGAGGAATGGGGATGTGGAGGAGAGGAGGACAAGAGCAGAAACACAGGCATTGAGATTTAGGTTTTATATGTCAACTGTTATCGAACTAAAATGGAAGTAACACCTTTCCTAAAAAATAAGCACAGGAATGTAAGTGCACTGAGTTTGCATGAACAACTTTCATTTTTAACAGGATGTGTAGTAAATGCAGTTCTTACCCCTCCCCAGTGAGGGCGCAGCAGGCCTGGATGTGCCACTGGTGGTCTTTCACAGAGGTAAGCTGGAGGCTCTGGGAGATCTCAGCCACAGACATGCAACCCTTCACGTCCTGCTTGTTGGCAAAGATCAACAACCCTGCCTTTCTTAAATCCTAAAGGGCAGATAGAGACAAAAGAAGAGAGAAATGTAGACTCTTTCAAATATAATATAGTATGTAATACAGAAACCGTTGTCACTTACTTCATGTGCTAGCATTCTGTAGAGCTCCTCTTTGGTCACTGAGATCCTTTCTCTGTCTGTGCTGTCTACAACAACAATAACAAACTAGGAAAGAAAAAGAAGAGGGAAAACCGCTGATTAGTAAAAATAAAACTACGTCCAAACTTTGTCAATATGGAGGACTATGGTCACACTTGACTGCATTATGATGTGAGATTCTTCCAAAAACAGAAACAATATTTTTTGCTGTGACAGAAAATAGTGAAAATTCATATTCATATAAGACATTTTGTACACTTTGAAAATTGTTTTGGTTGTTAAGAAAGATAAGCACTGAGTGGGACTTTTACATTTTGAAATCTGATAATGAACTAGTCAAAGTTCTCCAGAGGATACTAAGTAACGGTTACACAGCTTCTGCTTTAACTTAAATTGACCTCCGCATTGCCTCTAACTTACTCTTGCATTTCTGCACTGAGATTTCTCCACACCTATTGGTAAACATGCACTATATCTGCAGTAACTGTAATTTCTTTAGCATGTTGCTCAACATATCTGCAATAACATATGCAACATATTTCATCCTGGTAAATTCACTGATGTTATTCCAGCTAATTTAAGCTGAGAAACAGCTGTAACTGTTACCTCTGTGTTCGTGTAGTATGTATTCCACGATGACCTAAGAGACTCCTGGCCCCCAATGTCCCACATCAGGAAATGGGTGTTGTTTACCACAATCTCTTCCACGTTGCTCCCAATTGTTGGAGAGGTGTGTACCACCTCGTTCATTGAACTATAACACACAAAAACATTAAAATAAAACCTAATATTACTCATTCATTATACATTAAATGGATGATAAATTAGTGAGGGCATTTAATAAAGGCTAAGTGAAAGTGTGTAGTTTGGATACTTACAACTGGTAAAGAATGGTGGTCTTGCCAGCATTGTCCAGCCCCACAATAATAACTTTGTGCTCTGAAAGGCAATAAAGACACTTCGAATGAATTCACAGAGCAAACAGTGACATCAATATGTGGGCTAAGTGCTAGTGACTGACTGATGTATGACTCTGATGTAAACTCGGCCAAGAAATCTGTTTAAAAGATGTCTTTTGATGTGGAACTGCATTGAGCGATTCAAACAACGGTTCTTTTGTGTTCAGCATTATCCTTCACTTCCAAATTGTGTAGCTGCTTGGTGCATCGGGTATGACTGAGACATTGTGGTGCTGTGAACAGCGCTGCTTTCACTGCTACAGATGACTTAGTGGGTGGTCCTAAAGAAGCTTGTACGATCAGGCTGAACGGAGCAGCAGCTGTGGAGATCTGGGCATACATCTTTCTTACAAATACAAAGAGACTGTACCTATGAAAAAGATGAACAAGATGTGACAGCCAGGATGAATGCTGTCTGCCTGTCGGTACACCAAAGTGACAAGATGTCCTTCAGCGTGTGCAAGGACATAATCAAAGCTCTGGCTACTGTTGTGGAAATCTTTTGCAACATAACTCAGAATCTTTCAACTCTTTTCTAGTCTAGAACTAGTCTTTTTGCAATAATCCTTATCATATGTCTATAAAGAAAACAGACTAGCCGGGCCCAACCTTTTTTTAAGTAGCTTAGGATTTTAATTGTTTTTCTCTTACTTTTTTAATTTTTGTGACAAACAACTTTAATCTGCTCATCTTTTTTCTGTTCCCTTCTTTCACTCAGGCCTTACAGATAGGATGCAGTGGGCGCTGCACGTTGCTCTCACACCCATTCATTGTTCATGTGTTGATCGCAGCACAAGGTGGCACTTGCCATCTATGCGTGGTGCTGAGTGAATGTCAAACTTTTTTCAACTCAGGCTCCAACCTCTGTTACGACACCTAGATGCGTCCAATAGGAGGACAGAACAGAACAAACAAACAGGGTCCCACTTTGCTGAGCTCTTTAACACGAGTTTAAAGACCTGCCGGGACATCAGCGAGAAAGCTCTTGTTTGGAAAGACATTTTCAACAGTTTGGGCGTACCAGGCGTGTTTAAAAAAGCAGCAGAAATGTGTGCTGTGCTCATTAAGCATTCTTTATAGAGCTGCAGCTCCTGGACGAGCCTAAACCCCCCCAAACCCTGTCGTGCCCTGAGGATTTCATGAACCCACACCCTCTTCTTCTCTGCTGCTCATCTCCTCCTCCTCTGCAGAAAAAAGGCTGGCGCTTTCTACTGAATAGTGCACATATAGCCTACATTGTGCATCCAAAAAGTAGCTATTTTCCCGGCTATCTTTTTGGTCACCTAGCACCGCCCATATTTCATGTGTGTGCGCACTGCCCTCCTGCTCTGCCGCCTGACCCTCTGTGAGCACAGCACACACAGCATCATTCAATGTTCTTAGTATGGT
Source organism: Labrus mixtus (assembly GCF_963584025.1). Lineage (NCBI taxonomy): Eukaryota > Metazoa > Chordata > Actinopteri > Labriformes > Labridae > Labrus > Labrus mixtus. The sequence continues at coordinate 1,280,450 of NC_083624.1, forward strand.
GTAAATACAATCTACGTTCAAATTGGTCGTGAAGTTTTGATCATTTTCGTGTCCTCTAAATATGTTTCTTAGCCAGGGAGATGTAAATTTTTTAAAATGCTTTATCGATCAATTCTATATCTATTTGAGTTGTTAGAAAGTGTGGCTTCTGACACATTTTAGTATTTTACGGTTATGTATTGTTGCTACTAAATGTTAAAGAATTATCATTTTCATGTATAAATGTTTATCATCCTGAGCAGTTTAGAAGGCTGACAACAGCTACCATCACAAAGTTTGTCAGCTTACAGATGTGCACAATGTATACAAACGTGTGCGGTTTCCATTTTTTCACAAATTCATACTTTAAAAAGATGCAAGTAGGACAGAAATGTTGTGGTTATTATCTTTTTTTGCATGGAGAAGGTCTTTTCTCAAATACAGAGCACGACAGAAAACAGATGAGGCCAGCATTTATCTTCAGTTTGTCTAATATCAAAGAAAAAATCTTCAGCTCTAACAAAGCACACAATTATCAGATCTCCTGCTGAAAAGTACTTTCTGGCACTGCCTCTTTTGTATTTTTAGTTTGTGGCCTTGGAGTTAATTGGAGTAAAAATGGATGGTATAGTATACTGTAAATTTCTCCGTTGTGAGATGACTAAAGGATTATCTTATTTTACATAATCTTTAGGCATTAGTTTGTGAAGACAAGAGCAGACCGTTGTTCAACAGGGGTGTGAAACTGATTCACAGCGTAAGTTAAAAAGAAAAGGGCAGTGGTTCACTCGAGCTGTTCACACATAAATTGTAATACAATGAGATGATTCATAAGATGTGCCCCATAAGGTCTCTCTTAAAAGGATTCTGAATAAATAATAAAGTGAGGCCCACAAATAGATTACTTTAACTGAATCTTTTTGCAAAGTACAACACTTTCTACGAAACTTCACAAAATCCCCTCACGGTCCTGTGTGGTTTACACACCGAACATTCAATTTACAGAAAATCAACAGCTAGTGTGAACCTTGCCCGTACATTACCACATATTTACCACTTTCAGTATGTCTTTGAGGTTACAAAAGAACAACAACTGAAACCTTAATTTATCTGAGGAAGTGAGAGCAGTTGCAAACAGAAGTCTGGGACTAATCTTTGAGAATTCAAAGCAGAAAAAACAGCCAGCATACATAGACATAACATGCAGTCAAAAACATAAGACTAGACATCAGAAGGCATTTGAGCAAAAACAACATGTCGAGAGTAAAAGGGTCATGCAGGTGCAAGCTAAGCTCTTTGCATAGATCCTGCCTAAATATACATGTGGGCAGCACAGTAACTACAGGTGTGTCCTCTCACAACCAAAAGTAGGTCTTAAACAATGACGTTTTGATTGTTTTGACGATAATTCTCCCAATTTACTGCATGGCTTGATTTAAGAAATGTAAGAAAATAGTGTAATATGGCCATGGTTATTTATTTAGTTATTTATTTTTTGGCAACAAAGGGTGAAAGTGAAACTGATTATTTGTTATTAATAGCCTAATTACTCAACCATATTCTAAATAAATAAAGGGGGAAACAGTTCTCGGGTGAATTTGTTTTATCATATATAGGGCTACCAAAATGTCACCAAATGTGTGGTGTACGCTTCAGGCTGTACTTTTACCCTCAACTACAAATGTTTTAGAAAATGGATATACATTGTTGTTAAAATAACTGTGAGTTCAAGTGTAGTCTGCAACAAGACTTGACGACAATGTTTAATATGATTTTCAGAACCACTGCCATGAGGCTTTTTGAACATAAAACTGCTCAGAATATAAAAAACTAAATGTGAAATAATCACATGTGCTCCCCACTGTGAATGAACAACAGTTGTTTTCAAATGGGCTGAATTGATCCGATGGGGAACGCTGTGGTTAGGCTTCCTGGGACTTGGAATTGTAGCTGGGGCTGGATCCAATGGTTACAATAAAAGCCTCACACAGTCCACTGACATGATGGATGAAAGCAAAACAGAGCAGAGAGTAGAGATGATCTAAGAGAGGAAGGCGCTGTTTGTTAACAAGAGAAAAAAAAACTAGCGAGCGCATCTAAGCAAAATCCATGTCAGGACAAAAATATTATAAACTGCAGAAAACGAAGAAAGGTCCGCACACCGACACAAAAGCTCTTCTAGGGACAAATTAGCATCCGTTAAACACTATGAAACTTACATTGGATTGCTGTTTTCAGTTTGTCTATGTATATTGTATCTGTCCCTATCAAATAAAACAACTGTTCAGCTCCCAAATGAGCATAAACAGGGCAACGTTTGGATCCAGAGGAACGATGGCAACAGAAGCTTCTAACAGATTTTGCCATAATTAAGTGAGAGAGTAGTTAAAAGCGGTAAGTGAAACACTTAAAGGTGAAATTAGATTTTTTTGGTTAGCCTGCAAGTTACAATCATTTTCAGACCCTAACCTATGATGGATAACTCCGACTGATTTTAAAATTCAGGGGTATGGATATACCTGCATTTTTTTAAAGCTTAAATAAAAATACATATTTTTATTAAGATCACGCAATAATGTGTCTGCAAAGGTTCTCGCCTCGGAGGTAAAAGTGCTTTCTTAAAAAAATCTATTTGTGGGGTGCTGGTGGGGCAGTGGTTAGAGCGTGTGCCCCATGTACGGAGGCTGTAGTCCTCCAAGCGGGTCATGTCATTCCCTACACTCTCTCTCCCTGACTTCCGACTCTATCCACTGTCCTATCTCTCCATTAAAGGCACAAAAAGCCCCCCAAAAAAATGTGTAAAAAAAATAAAAAATAAAAAATTTGTTTCAAGAATACGTAAACTATTACAGTCTCAGACAATCGCAGTCAGAGCGGTCCACTGTTGGCTAAGATGTGGTCCAGACAGAGCTGAAGGGATTGTTATAGTTTACTTACTGTAGAGCCTACTCTGCTGAATAAAACAGCATGATGAATTGTATTGTTTCCTGCCAAATACATTCTGTAATAAAAGTTTATATATCAGGGAATGTCTGAAAAACAAATGCATATATCAACATACATTCTGTGATAGGCCCACATCGACCTGATAGGAATTCAATACGCCTACAACCTATACTACGGCTTTTTTTTTTTTTTAAATCTATTTGAAAATATTAATTTTAATGGATCATTAATTAAACAGATTAAGATTTTTGAGCAAATTGTAAAACATGTTTATCACATTTTGCCGCATTTAGCCTGGTGTCTCATTTGGTCAACCAAAGAGCAAACTTTTGACAAGAGACATTCAAAACAGAGCAAAGCTGCAACTATGAAGAAAGAAAGTTGGCCATGTAAACAGTTAACAAACTTGTCTGTCTGGTTGAATGGCTCTTAATGTACAATGCAGTGTAATGTTGTCACTGGAGAAGGTATAATGAGCCTTTTTATATGACTGTACAGTATACATGACCTTTATGATCTACACTCCAGTACTGTTAGTAATGTAAACTAACACCTGAAGGGATAGATGTGGGTGTCCATGCTTTAGAGAGCCAAGTCATGTGTGAATGGATGCTCGGTTCACCTGTACTCGTGACACTTCCCTGATAGGTTGACGTGATTACGGTGGCAATACAAAGACAAAGTGATTCACTCTGAAGTCATTCATTGATCCTTATTGGCCCGCACATTCTGCTGATGTGGCTGACTTCAGCGGGCTCTTGTTTGTGTAGCTATCACACAGCCATAATAACACCGGTGAACAGAGCTAAACGCTGACCCATACGTGGGGGACTCCTGTTACAGAGCTTTCACAATCTGTTTACTGATTCAAGATCAGTATCATGGGAATCGACGTGGTGTCACCTAACCTTCGCTCCAAGCCCAGAGAACATAAATAATCTAATAGAAAAGAGAAAACGACACTCTGTTAGAATATCAAACTGAGATATTTACGTTACAGAAGTGCAGAGAAATAAAAACCCCAAAAGTGCTCGAAAATATGATAAAATACAATAAGTACAGTGTGTGTTTTAAATGTGTCCCAGGCTCCAATCAATGTGCCAGTCCTGTCTTTTAGAGGGGGCCTTCCCTGACCACCTAGCCCCCTTAGCAACAATTTCTTCGACAGTTTAACGATAAATGAGCCACGACCAAGTCTTACCTTGATGATTAAAAAGCCTCCATAGCTTCGTGAATAGTATCCCCATGGCTGACGGTGAGGTTTTTTTGATGCCAGCTTGTAGGAATCCGCTGTAACTCAGCTAGCCAGCGTTGATGCTAATCAGTGCTATCAACTTTACCCAGCTAGCCAGTTGGTCGACTACACTGACGAAAAGCCGTTAAAGCTTTTTAGAACAACCGCCATACTTGTATGAACTAGTCGTATTAATGTCTTTACCATACGGTGTAAATTAAGGTCGAGAAGTGGAAAGTATTGCCGAAAGCAAAACCAAAACGTAAGCCACTGTGGCTGGCTAGATGGTTGGAATCAGCTGGCTGTTGTGGTGAATGCGCTGCGCTTGTTAGCTGTCAATGCTGCGCATGCGTACTATCACTGTCTTGTTGGCAGTATTATGAACTCGGTGAGTAAGTGAGAGCAATAAATCAAATATTTATCTATTCTAAAATTGTATATTTATGTACAAATATTTTTTTTAAATTAAAGACATTAAGTAAGTGATATGCGGTTTAGAAAATAGGTTTACTATTTACAGGATAATTATTTGTAAATTAATATTTTAAATAGGGATAAAAAAATATTCACAGAATGATTATACTGCATTTATTTGGGAATTTGACATTATCTAGCTGCAATATTAGATTTTGTTTATTTAAAAAAATATAAAACATTTAGTTGTAATATGTAAATTAAAAGATTACTCGAATTTCAACTTAATCTGCAACAAGTTTCAAGCAGACTTTTATTAAAGCTAAAATGCTAAAAAGTGAATCAACCAAGTCATGATGATGATAGATTTATCATTAAGAAAATATTGTACTACATCTGAAGTTATATCAGTCTGTATTAAAAAGGCACATGAAGAAAAATGATAAATGAAAGTTGTGTATATTTTTTTGAACAGATAACAGTACAATCCATAACAGCATAAGGGCAGTTTATTTCATTACAATTGTAAAATGACAGTGCACACAAACTTCTAATCAATGCATCATTCTCTCACAGGCAGTATTTAACTCTTATTTTAAATTGTTGCTCCAGAGATTGAAAACAACAACAGTAAAAGCTACTGATTATGGCATATCAGAAGTCTCCATGTCGAACCCTGTTTTCCAGAGTCACTGAAGCACAACTATAAACGGAAAGGAAACAAAAACGACCATTTTAATCACATGATTCAAGGATATGTTGTTTAAAAGTTTCTGATATATCAATCATGTCTTTTATTTTGGCAGCATATGCAAGTCTATTTGATTAAAAGTTTTGGAAAACGCTCTAAATTTCCAGAAAAAGTACATGTAAAAGACATTTTGACAAATGCAGTGCAGTCCTACCTAAGTGCTTTCACATCATTCATTAAGAGTCTTTAATGAAACTCAGATTTATACAGTGACAAAGCTGTAGCTGAAAGGGTTAGCTGCCCCCTCTGTTAGGGTGTAACAGAAAGGGGTCTGTTAAGATTGCTACTCAAAGAAAATATGTCAATTTCTTTTCATAAAATCTGTAATAATAAAATATGACAGAGGAATTTTATGTTGTTTTCCTAGTGCTGGAATGTTTTTGAAAGGTTTTGACAGAAGAAACAACAGCAATGTTTTATCTTATCATATACTATAGACTCTTCCCTTTGATTATTATGTCTGTATTTACACATGGAAGCCCTCAAATATCAGGCTCTCACTAAAATCCAATTGTCTTACTCAGAAAAAATGCCCTGCCAAGCATAAAACAGATAACAGCAGTTCATAAATGTATGGAATATATATGAAAAAACATACTGATAAGACCTTACTTGTGTCGTCTTTCTTTTTGGGACACCTAAAACATAATAATCAGTAATCAAAGTTCCCTGTTAGCTAGGAACATAAACGCTACATTTGTCAGAAAACGTATATGTCATCTAAATTACTTCTCATTCCTGAGGTTTGGTGCTTTCAAATATATTAATATCTCATAGATTCTTATCAATATATTTATATTTATCTTGATATGGATACTGACAAATGTGGCATAAAGAAATAAAAAAAACCTCTTTCCTGAGGTTCTACATGATTTTTTATTTCCGTCTTAAAATGGTTTATGAGGAAAAAATGGAATTAAGAAATCACTAAAAGAGGACACAAAGAGCTACAGTATGAACCCTGAAGAGAACAAAACACCATCCATGTTCAAAAAACAAACGTGTTAAACTCTGGATTCGGGAACAGGCTTCCACAGGATTTATTACACTCACATCGAGGACAGTGGCAAGCAAACTTGAGGAGCATTAAAAATGCATTATATTCTGCTTCTAGCAACTCCTGGACGCGTGCAAACAGGTTCTGTGCTCCTCATCACCGCTGGATGCTCTTGCTGTAGTGAGCTGTACAGTCCTATACCTGCATGCTACAGTAACAGCTGAGATGGCAGGGAGGGTCCAGAAGGGCCTATATCGAACGCCTGCTCATGTACTGAGCTCGCAGGCCATGTCTGGGGAATATTTTAATCAGGTCCAGCCTTAGTCCTCCCTTTCAAACTTTTATAATCTTGTGCTACTTTCAGATCCAGTCCCTTCCCTTGTTTCACATCAAAGCAAGAAGCAGGATTCTTATTCTTTAGGTTTATATGCTCATTTGTCATGAGCCAAGGCCAGAGGGAAAAAAGGTACTACACATCAATACAAGGTTGTTACAGTCCAAATGAGTGTAGTAGTTTTCTTCATGTTACAGCAAACAGCCTTGACTCTTGTGTTCATAGTGGTTGGTAAGAGAAAGACAGGCCTAAACTTAGTTTACACACAGCCAGCGCTCAGAGCCGCTGCCTGGAGTCGTGGTTGTAGCCGCCTGGGGATCCCCGGTTACGATGAGGCTTGTATGAATCCTGGTAGGGGTCCTGGTAGTCTTCCTCTACCAGAGGGGAGTGGTCTCGGCTATGCTGAGAGCCAGAGGACAGACGGTTGCGATTCTTCCGCGCGCGTTCATTGTGGTAGTTCTCGTCGGCAGGCATCAGGCTGCGGCGTTCAATGGGGGAGTGGTCTGTTGTTGTGTGGTTGCTGTTGCGGTTTCTTTGGGCCTGTTTGAGAAAGAAAAAAACAGATTCTGGATGGTGTTGTGTTTGTTACAGCTGAATATACACAGTGATATACACGACTCATGGTGTGGGACGTGATGCATAAAATGGCTTAAGGATTGTAAATGTTGCAAAGGTAGGAAGTTTAAGATGAACAGGAAGTGATTTGGCTGACTAGTTATGAAGTATTGTAATGGCTGAAGGAATCTCAGCTATTATAGCCATGCTGAGAAATCTATTTTTTCAATTGACTGCATTAACCATGAACAATGGTGTGACTTCTAATAAAAGCTGGAGAGATTTGGTTGTAACATTCTAAATTTTTCCTCAATGCTCTCGATATTCAGTCAGTATAACAATTCAAAAAAATTCACTTGTCCTGGGAACACGTCGCAGAATGGCTAGGGCGCGTGCCCCATGTACAGAGGCTGTAGCCCTCGAAGTTGACTGTCCCAGGTTCAAATCCGACCTGTGGCTCCTTTTCCTGCACATCATTCCCCACTCTCTTTCTCCCTGATTTCGGACTCTATTCACTCTCTTATCTCTACAATAAAGGCATGAAAAGCCCCAGAATAAATCTTTTTTTTTTTTTTTTAAATGCACTTGTCCACTGCCAGTTCATAAATGTATCAAACATCCAAAGTATCAAGAATAAGAGCTGTCAATCAGCGATAAAATCTCGAGGAAAGCAGTCCAACCTTCAGGCGTCTAAAAAATACCGAGGCTATGTTGAAACGGCTGGCAAAACTTCCTCATATGTGATCCAGATCAGATTCTTTTACGACAGTTTTAATTAGACAAGTCACATGGAATCTGATCTTAAAGCACAGTCTTCATTCAATGTCATGTGCTGTGGATGATTTGTATTTAGGAAATGTGTTTCATCTGTGTGATTGAATATTGAGTGCAAGCGTGTCTTTTTAACTTTGATCCACCAACTAGTGACTGTACGCAAACACGTTGCTGATAATTAATCGGGGGGAGTTCTGGCTTTTAACTAACGACCAAAAGAAAAAAGGAGAATTCAAGGCAGTTCTTCTTTTTTTTCTCTTGTTTGACAAGTTCACCTGAATGGCAGCGGGATATGGGGAGAGCGCTGTGGAGCCCAGATTGCGTCCCAGCAGGGGGTTGAGTGGTGTGCTTAGTGAAGTGTGTGTAGCACGCCAGTATGCCTCCAGGTACTCTGCCAGGTGTTCACAGGCATCCTCCAGCTGGTTCTCATCCAGGATGATATCAAACATCTCCTGTGTTAGAAGAGAAAGACGCTGAAGTGTAGCTGCTGTTCCTGCATATGTATTTCTTTTCTCAAGTCTAACCACTTTTTTTTCTCCCCTGGATTTAAAAGGGTGTTGGAAGTTTACTCACAGTAGGACACTGCGATAGTTTTTCCGCCGCAACAAGCTGCACGTTCAAGTGTTTACTTTGAGATTTCCCTCTTGATTTGATCAGCCGCTGGAGTACCTGTGGGGACGCAAATGCAGAGGAGAAAAAGAGCAATAAATGATCTCTAATTGTGGAATAAACCCCATTTTAAAATTTTAAAAACCCTGACCCATGCCTCAGGGAGAAGCATGGATTGGTTTCCTCATACTTCTTGTTGAAATGTTCTTCTTATTTAGCTCTTTCTGTGCAGCTTTAATGCAGATCTTTTTTTTTATCTTCAAAAGATACTGACTGCAGCTTTAAGACATTTTACAGTATCCATTGAGAATGCAGCCCGGGTTTATTGGATGGCTTAGCAGTATCAAAGCTTTCAATCTTACCTTAGGCGAGGACACTTTAACATGGACGATAATTGGTGCTAATGAGGTCTTGATGAGCTGTGCTGGATGGTTAATGGTGTCTGCATCCAACACGACCAGCTGCAGAGACCTGGCCAGCTCAAAGATCCTTTCTATTTCACTCTGGACCTCCGCTACAGGAACACAACCACAACAACAGAAAGCAGAACAGAGGAATGAACAAAGAGAAATGCGAAGGTAACTTCACAACGTCCACGTGGTCACCACCAACATGACATGCACATCATTGAGTGAGGCAGTTCCTGTAGCTTTACCAAGGCTGGAGCGGGTGTTGGATCTCTCAATGATGGCCCTCTTACTGGGGTTGTTTAGTACTGACCTCTTGGCCAACGATATGTCAGCTGTTACCCTTGTGATGGATATCCTGAAACAACACACAACATACATTTCATACATAGCAACGTGAGAGCAGGATGATATACTGTACAACTGATTCTGCATGCTTTTGGATGCTCACCTCCCGTCAAACCTGTGCTTCAGGAAGTCAAACAGCGCCTTCTGCATCATATCTGTCACCTGCGGGGGACACGGGATGAAAAGGAAGAAGGAAAAAGGATGCAATGTTATTAAAATGCAAATGAGGCAAAGAAGCCAAAAAGGTGTCAGGCAGGTTTCAAGCTAACAAACGAGTCATTAACTCTGAATATGCGACGGGGAAGAAAACAAGTGACCTCTTGTTAGACATTCATTTTACACATTTTTGTCCATTCAGGCCACCGTCTGTGATTTACAAACTTGACAGAGCAACAGAAATTTAACATGAGGTTGTTTTTTTTCTGGTGAATTAATTGGTCCTTAAAGGCAGACAGTCATCCACTTAGAAAACACGGATACATGAATGAAAAGATGCTAAGCTTTGTGTCACTCTGATTTGTTTAAATGAGCCTCACGTTGACAGAGGGCTGAGTGGGGGCTGCATGTCCATTAAGCTGAAACATGGAGCATGTATCAAAGGAGTTTAGCCACATTAGCTTCTGGGATGACTGACTGGATCAAGACGATGATTAATAATAATAATAACACATTAGACTTTTACAGCGCTTTTCTGAGTATACTTAATTATTTGAGTCCATTTTAGGCTTTCTCTTTCACTCTTGTATTTAATTATTCCTTTGAATTGTCTGAGCTTCTTAGACACTCCCTGGTTGGTTGAGTTTAGTGGCCTTGTAACCATCTGTCTTCTGGTTCTTTTAATGCTTTGATGCCTGTCTTGTAAGTGACTCTTTAAGGCCTCAATGTCACTGTAAATGAGGGTTGATCCTCAATGGTCACTCGAGGATAAAAAGAGGTTGAATTGAAAAATAAAATTGCATATCAGTCTAAAAAAATGTATTTCTGCTGTTACATAAAAACACTGCTTAAATCTCAATAGTACGATCAGTAAAGCAGCATTAAATTATCTAAACTCAGCCAGTTTGACAACATTTTTCCAATAGGTCTGCACTTTCACTTACATGTAAGTTACATAAATTTCCAGTTTTGACCTCTCTTATGGAGTACTTTCGGTATTTGCACTTACACTTAATTAAAGGGTCTGAATACTTCTGCACCACTGGAATAGTACCATCCTCCAAACAAGATAAAAACACAATGCACACTCTAAGAAATCAAACTGTGAAAAATAAAGTAAATGTTTTGTTTCTTTGAGTCAAAGCAGAAAGAGAACCACAAAAACCTTGAACCACATGAGCTGTATTATCTGTAACTGCTTTCTCGCACTGAATAGGAAGCTGTAAAAGTGTTAATCATGATCAATGCATAAAATCTCTATTTGCTATTTGCTATTAAAAACTAATTTCAGTCGCATATCTTTCTAAAACCTTGTTACTGCACGTTATTCTCTGTTTTTTTGCTCCACTTTTTCAGACTAAGAGCAGTTTACCCGGAAGGTTGTTACCACGGCAACACCAGAATGGGAGGCTGAGACGGGGATTCCATGACAACCGACTCCACACCACCTCCTTTAGCCTCCTGCATTGTGTGCCCCGAGGTTGCAGTGTTAACTGATAATCAATGAGCACTTTCAGCTATAATATTGTATCTCTTGGAATCTTTACTTCAAATGGAATCGGCAGATATGGAAATGAAGAATACCAACAACATGATGCTACCTAGGGCAGCTTGGTTTTTGAGGGGGAAACAGAAGATACTTCAGTACTCATAGCAGTTGTCACTACAAAAAAAATGTATGTGGTGAGACTCAATAAATAAGAGGATTGTGATGTCCCCTATCAAGCCTTTAGCTATTATCATCTTGTTTTTTGCCCCTGAAAGTGACCATATTTGGACTAAAGGGTGGAGCTCGAGCAGAGCAAGAGGTTACTAAACACTAAGTCACCAGCTACTTTGGTTAGCAGGATGCATCTGTAGTTTATGCTAAATGTGATATTTACTGCTGAAAGTTCCTCACAGAAGCTTTAAAGAGTTGGGAGAGTGATTTAAGTTTGAAGATATTTGCTGTGAGAAGGTGTTAGGGTCAGAGAGCTTAAGCGGTGGCAGTGTGTCATACCTCATAACCTTTCAGAGACGGTCCCACCAGGACAACCGGCCTCATGGAGGGAACCACGTCATAGGGAGGGACGTGCTCAGCCTGGAGGGGCGGGCACACACAGCGACAGTCAAGATTTAATAATAGAAAATCAAGCACACCAAGGTATCTTCTAACGCTCTAATACAATGTTACATTTGAATTGAAATAAGTGTTTTCATGCTTTCAATAACTGTAACACAGTTTTGATTTCATTTACAGACACATCATCTTGGAACATGATGTGCTGGTGCGAGTGGTTTATCACTTTTGAGAAGAGTCACTTCTGAGAATTGGTTCCAACATCTGACTCTGACTCAGATGCAGCAACGTATTAATTTATTCTAACCCAATGACTTTGGCGTGACTAAATCAAAGTACACAGTCTGCTCGTCTATGATCATTGGATTATAAAATGTCAGAAATGTTTCAATGTTTCCTCAAAGCCAAGATGATGTCCTCATACACTCAAACAAAAGTGTTCAGTTAATAGAGGTCATTCATAGAGGAGAAAAACATAAAGATATTCTGCTTTAACAAGCTAAAGATTACAGATAATGGATTCATGGATTAATCAGTGCAGCTTCTCTCTATTTTAATAGATTATTACTGTCGTCAGAAGGACATGTTAATTAAAATACAGCCTTTGTGTAACTCGATGTTTAAAAAAGGATCCCCCTCCAACTTAAAAAAACTCTCATCAGTGCTCATCTCCTACTCAGAGACAAGCCATGTTTGATTTAACAGATCATTTTTCTTTCAAAATAAAGTTTTCTATTTGAAGTTTGAGAGGTCCTCGTGCTGTTTTATAAATTTCAAACATTCATTATTAGTAAACTAGTTTCAATGTCATGTTTTACCAAGAATAAGATCAACCAAATAACAAAATAAGATTTTTTCACAAGAGTTTGAATCTTAAATACTAAGTAGAAAAATGCAGGAGTGTGAGTCTTTATTTCATCAAGACATTTTAAGGGGAGGGCTCATGTGTGTACAAAAACTTCCCAGGAACTCAAGCTGTTTTATTACTCACATGGAGGGGCGTGTCCAGAGGGGTGGCATTGGCCTCCCTTGAAATCTGATTGGCCGCCTCAGGTGCCACCACAAAATCCAAATCTATGATTAGCTATTGGCCTAATCGGACGAGGGACTTCAGTACTAATCAACTATTCTGGCTGTTTTCAACAGGATAATGGTATTAATAACTCGTGCAGACTGTCTAACTTGAAATGGACCTTATTGCCAATAAAGGTATATTTGAGTTTGAGTCCAATAGTTTGCATTCAATTGTGTATGTAAAATAATGACTTTGCATGTAAATCTTAGTGTATGAGACCCTAAAGAATCAAGCTAAGAAAATGTATATGTTGCCAAATTGTTTTACTTACCTATCATTAGTGGAGATAAAAGGTTAAAAAAATGTCACCTCATGCCACCCCTGCATAAGTCAGTGGCAAAGCTGGGCCGACCCAGTTAAAAAAGTCTGGACACGCCCCTGCTCACATGTAAAATGAGCAAATATTTTAAGATACTCACCACTTTCTGTTTCTGCTTTCCTAAAATAAAAGAGAGAACATATCAGGAGAGTGCACACTTGATGTTGGACAAGTTGTGGAATTGTACCAGAAATGATCAAGTCACACATAACTGTGAATCACACAGAGAGAATCTGTGGGACCAACCTGCAGAGTTTGGATTTGGCTTAAATGTTCCCGACACCATGTCTCCCAGACTGGACGTAGAGTTCCCACTTGACTTGTTGCTATAATGATATCAGCAAACAGAGAGAGAAAAGTGTTAAAATGGGATCCACCTGTCATCACTTCACAGGAGTGACTCAGTTACTGAAAAAAAAGACAAAGGGTATTGTTTCTTGAAAATAAATAAAATATCACAGAACAGATTTGATGTTTCTTAATATACTGTAATATGAACCCCTTAAAGGGGCATTGAAGTTCCTTTGAGCGTAAACTACGGAAGACCTAAGAGGACATTCAGCTGTACTTTTATTTGATTTCCTGTGATAGTGAGTCATCGAGATCTCAAGAAATCAACTCCACCCCAGCATTGTTATCTTGAGATAATGACACAAATAAGTCACAACCTCAAGAAAGCAACTGGAAATTACTTGTTATCACAGAAAAAGTAAAACATATGTGTCATCTGACCCAGGCTCCTTGTTTTCTAAGTGGTTAGTTTGAGATGAGGACTACGTGCAAATGTTTTCTGTTGTAAAAATAAACAGAAAGAGAAAGAAAAATGACTCTCTCTTCTCTTAATATTCAAACTCAGGAAAGTCTAAGGCACTAAGCATCTCTAATCGCCCTTCCTGGCTGAAACCCATCGTCCCATCTGATGGAAAATTCAGCGCTGGCCAGGATCCAGGCGCACCTCTGAGAGGTTGGACCACACAACACAGCTTGGCCCTCATCCACCTGACTTCCTCCCTATCTGCTGGTTCTTCCAGCAGCCAGGTTTACTCCTCTCTGAAGTGGCTCCGACCTTAACAAGTCCCCAAACTCTCCAACTCTCTTCATCCCTTCTGAGCCAGGCCGTCTGTGCATTTTCAGCTCACTTCTCATCTAGTCCTCCTCCCTCTCTAACACTCACCCGTGGAAGCGTCCTCTCTTCTGCTCCTGCTGGAGTCGGATGTTTTCCAGCTTCAGAGGGCTCGGGATGAAGCCGATGTCACATCCTTCTTTCACCAGACGGCCGATCCACCAGTCGTTGTTGTACTTCTGTAGAATGGAGGGAGGAAAAGAGGACATAATACCTTAGGAGATGTACAGACATACCACTAGAGGTGCAGCTAGAGGGGGCGGCACAATCCCACTCAGGAAAACCACATTCTGCCAGGGCGTCTTTTCCATGTGAGCGTCAAATCGGTGGAATTTAATACCGCAATCAATTAGAGAGTCAACATCCTATTATACATTTAAATATAATGTAAAAAACGATTTATTGAGAGCCAACAATGTCAACACTGATGCTGTACCTTCCATGGTAACTTTAATTGTGCCATGTGCTGTGTTGGATATTTGTTGTTTTCCTTACCCAGATTGTATTGTATATATCTGTATTTTTCTAAACTACCGAATGTATGTTAACGGGTTTATATTTAATTATATGATGCCGAAGAACATCTGGCAAAGGGACTGCTGATGAAAATGTGCCTTTCGGCTAATTTCCCATTTTCAAGAATTGTACTAATTGCCTTGTTATGCAGCAGTGAATGTATTTTATATTCCACAACACAAACCACAACATAGTACAAGACTTGTATTAACAGTATTAACACTATAACAACTACTAAAGTTACATTTAAGAAGAGGCAATATAATTTGCAATGGATTGTGGGATGTGTAGTTCCTTGACTCAGGACGAATTAAGTGTCTTTCCCAAGGACACATCGGACATGTAGCTGCTGGGGGTCAAACCCCCGCCCTCCCGGTTGAGGGACAGCCGATTTTACCACTGAGCCACAGCCGGCTGTCACCATTGCGTCAGAAGGCCCTTTAATGATTCTGTTGTTAACTTTGTATTTTGAGGTATATTCTGGTGTACTGTCCAGTGCTTAAATACTGTAAACTTCTCCTTCCCAGAAATTGGACTGGAAACCACTAACTATTGGTTACATACTAAGATTTCAGCGAAAGTGAAACAATCTAGTTTAGTCTTAGTGCTAAATAACATATTAGTATGGGATTTCTGTTGAGACCAAAGGCTGCCAGATACCTGAAGAGCAATATAATAGAACAACCTTCAATATAAAAGCACATCATGCTGATTTAATTCATAAACTAAATGAAGTGGACCAAAAGGAATCCTCCACACAGTGACACAGGTCTAACATTTCTGGGCAGTGCCCGGCGACTCGTACCTCTTTGATGTGGAGGAAGTCCTTGGCATCAAAGTTGACGGCAGTGCCGGCCACAGGAACATCCTCATCCAGAGCGCCACAGTAGCTGACATTTGTCCTCACAGCGAACGCCACTGCTTTAGTCTGTAAGACAGCAGGGAGAATAAAAGTGATCACAGCATTAAGGCGGAAGGTGGAAGGTGACCGTGTCAAAGGAATAGGGGACACAGATATTATCTCCAATCACAAAAGATGAAATGTGATACAATTAAGCTGACATAATATTTTTCTTTAAGGCATTTCAATAATGCAACAAAAGCAGAGACAACAGTGGATACACAGAGATAAGACTGGAGAGTTTCCCTTTGGCAGGGAGAGAAATTTAATTAGCAGTTTGCTCATTAAGCTCCACAATCACTTGCGAGGGATAGGTGTTGATGAAGGGACGCCAACTGAGATCCCTCCTGATGATGGTGGCAGTAAGACCGCAGTGAACCCACCTCATCCACCAAAGCCAAAAAAACAATGCTGTTAGTTACACCATGGGATTTTCTACTACGACAAGTCAAAAGTGTCTGCAATGAAAAAGTCCTATTGACTAATCAATTCACCAAGAGACAAGAAAAGCTTATCTCGCATCTGGA
The DNA here is from genome assembly GCF_963584025.1 of Labrus mixtus. Lineage (NCBI taxonomy): Eukaryota > Metazoa > Chordata > Actinopteri > Labriformes > Labridae > Labrus > Labrus mixtus. Next base: position 1,296,474 of record NC_083624.1, read on the forward strand.
AAGCAGTCAACACACCTTTATACTAAAAATCTCTTATGGAAGTGTGAAGGGAACATAACACCAGTACTAAAGAGATCTCAGCAGAGTCTTTTCTTTTTAGTTCATCTATAAAAACGTTTTTCCACATCACAGGAAGGTGTGATGTGCTGGGATTTTAGAGCATCCACACCTTCAGATTAACTGTGTGGGATGTTAACACATGAAGACAGGAAACATCTGGACAACAACCTTCAATAAACCAAAGGCCAGGAGCTACTGGACATTACTGGAATCTACACCATTAAGGGGAAAGTGTCACAATATTCCTGAAGAGGTCTCCTACCCTGCCTACCATCTTTTGGACCTTCTCCTTTCTTTGGAGGGACGGGTAACTATTAAAACAAGTGAATCAGGATTCTGCTTTGTGCCCTTAACTTCCAAATCCTCAATCTCTTGTTTTCTCTGTAAATAAGAAAATGTAAAGGTATACAAAGTGTATATGACTAGACAATTGGCAGCATTTAATCAACTATTAATTCATCAAAATGATAAAAACCGCCAAATTGCGATCTTGAATAATCCTTAACATTTCATCTTGACAACTGACAAGACAATAAATGATTTAAATACAGAGGGAAACAGCATATTTTATAACTCATTATGTAATGGCCGCTACATTTAAACAGCTAATATTGGTATTCAATCAATTCTGAGCTAACACTACCGTGTGAGAGCTTAGACTACTGTTAGCTACTTAATGCTAACGTAAGCTGCTCTCTAATCGTAGCTAATCTGTTATCAACCTGAAATATGGCTGAATGTCTTTTCACCAGACTTTTACTATTGGGTGTTTTTAGTTGAGGATCAGTTTAAAAAGAAGACACAGGATAAAAATGCTTGTACGACTTGTAGACCTGAAAAACAGCAGGACGACAACAGCACTTTAGCTTCCAACCCTGCCAGCCTAACCATGGCATTGGGCCGCCATGGGAATCTTGTGAAAGCAGACCTACAGAGGTGAAGTCTGTAAATCCAAACCTTGTGCCTTTTGTTTGTGACCAGGGATCAAAACAGTTTCATGGGATATACAGAACAGTAAGTATCTTGATTGTCTTCAAAATAGTTCCGCGTGATCCTGACCTTAGCCCTCTCGAGCTGAACAGTGGCCTGCTGCTCCCTCTCCTGCTGGCCGCCCTCCTTCTCCTCCTCAAGGGACACATCCGAGTCAGACGGTCGGCTTGTGTACGAGTCAGCTGAGCCCTGGAGAAAAACAGGATGAAAATTCAATCTCACAAGACGGGACAAAATGTTCAAGTATTGGCGGAACATTCACAGGGCATGGGCACATTTTTTTCATGCGATGCCGATGAAATCTGACATACAAAGGGGCAAAATCAATAATGAAAGATTGTAGTGTGTTACTTGACATGTCCTGTCCAAACCTTAAAACATTTGAATGCATAACAGTGCGGAAGTCTGTGCAAAGAAGTACATCTTTAAAGGAGGCTACAGCAACCACAGGTGTGTGTGTGTCGCTGTGTCAAACGTCTGCTTGTATTCCTCTTCATACAGGATCAAAGGCAGACAGATTAAAGATGACAACTGGCTGGGAGGGAAGGTTCAGAGGGACGGTGTTTTGTTTGTAGCTAACAGGAAACCCTGCTTCATTATTTTGGTAGCCATGGAAGTCGGAGTGAATATGAATATTGACGACATAGAGAGGGGGGACACACTTTTGTCTGTAATTTCACAATGAAAAAAATCTCCAGTGGCGCCGACCTCTGTGGGTTCAGTCTTTTACACTTTTCATCACAAGAATGAAGCTAAAATTGGAGGTGTTTTTCGGTAGCATGATTGATAGTAAATTTCGAATTTTGTGGCCATCTTTAGTCCTGAATCTATAACTCCTTCTAGGTTATGTAGCCTACTATATAGATTAAAGGCTTTATATGTGATTTTTCACACTTAAATGTAGAAATCAAGTATCTCCTCTGAAAATAACTCTGTGAGTCATGACTGTCTACAATGGGTGTAACACCCGAGTCCCACTGTCTGTGATGTTTTCAGAGTTTTCAGAGTCCTATCTTCACTTTGTTTACATCGCCCGGACGGCCGGCTGACTCCTCCCCTCACGTATAAAAGTTGTTTAATTGAGGGACTAGAGAAAAGAAGAATAACATACTGTACTCACTGCTTAACTGTGTTTCTAGATCACGCTCATTTCAGGTAAATTTACATGCAGTGTGAAGCATGCTAACACAACAATGCACCGCTGATCCATCTGCTGGATCAAAAAATCGCATATAAAGCCTTTAAGTATTGGTAATCTATATCGTCGTATTGACCTGCTCGTGTCTGTAGCCTAAGCTAAATTTGAAGCATTAGCAAGACATTTTGGCTGTAGACATATAACATTTGGTTAAGATCATAAATATAACAATACACCATTGTTTGCTTGAAGTTTACAACCTCAGACAAAGTTACGCTAGCTGGTTTCCCCTTTTGGTTTCTGTTGTCTTACTAAACTAAACTAACCGCCTACTAGCTTAGCATACATTTGTTGAAGCAGCTGGCTGCCAACAGAAGGGGTCCAAGAATGTTTCTACTGTGAGCACCAGGATTTTGTAATGTGTCATTTTTGTGGGTATACTGTACAGACCACAAAAAATTCAGATCACATCGATGGAAAATATTGGTGATCCTGCTCTTGTATCAAGCTATGTAGCTTGGCTTACGTTGGTCGACCTCATTTAAAATAAAATGTGCAATAAGACATTTTGTCAGAGTTGTATGTCTTCCAAAACTATTTTCTTTGCATAGACATTTCAGTGACAATGCACCAAGTGATTGCTGGCCAATTTACAAATGTATCTCTATGTATACATGTTACATATATATTGTGAAAAACACCTTCAGCTGTTGCCAGTGTTGATTGTGTCTCTGGCAGCAGCTTTTCACTTTTGCAAAATTCGTTCATGCAGCAGTTTCCAACCTTGAAAATGACACTCCAAAAATATGACTGCAGAGGATGTTACAGACAAGGATACATTTGGCCGACATGTCAGAAATCCCCTTCAAAATCAGATTATAAATCAAGTTACTGGTTATATGTGCAGTGTACTGAATAAGTATGTACGTGTCAGACCCCCCACCAGTCTCCCTCAGGGTGGAGATCAGTCTTATAACATCACTATCAGTGGAGTCATCTCCTTCCTAACTCACCCACTGCCTCAACCCTCATCCTTATTAGCTACAAGTCTGCAGCTGATGCGTTAGAGGAGCAATAAAAATGCCCATTCAATCACTCAAGACAGCAACAGAGTGAGAGATACAGAGAGAGGGTAAGATTACGAACAGGCGAGCTGAGGAAACTCAGAGTGGAAATATAAACAGAAGCTGCAGTGGATGCACAGAGACACAGCTGTAAAGCGAGTTTTCTTTCAGCAGAGAGAAATTATTACATCTCAAATGTGCTCATCAAGCTCCAGCATCACATCACAGAGAGCCTGCGGAGAAGGGTGGGTGCTATTTAGGAGATGTTGTTTCAGACCCTCAGTAGTGACGATCCCACAACGTCCACAGCACCCAGCAGGTGCAGATCTCAGACTAAGGAACCATACTTTAAAGATTTTAATATTCTATCACAAACCTTATTCTTATCATGCAATCCATGTCTTCAATACATACTGCCTGATTGATGTATTATAATCAAACAATATGCTCTTTATTCTCCATAAATAAGAAACAGATACCCTACATGTTTTCTTCTTACATGCTATATGCAAAATATAGGTTGTCAAAAATGTCAATACTTTGATTATTTTCAATACCACGTGTTTCAAATGAAACAATCTCCTATATTTCCAAGAGTATGGAAAATGAAAGATTTTCAGTCATATTTCTAACCAAAATCTGCATCAGAGAAAAAGAGAGCAGTGGTGATTCATTCAAATCCACAGGTTGACTTTCTCGAGTCCTTTTGGTGTCTCTAAAGGATCAAATGTGACGTCAATGTCTCATACAAATGGAGAAGGTGGCACTGTCTAAATCCCACAATTACACTGAAACGTAGACAGTGTGCAGGAGTTTGCTCGCAATTTTTAGCAATGAATAACATAAATATAAATCCATGTTTAAGTTGCATATGAATTTGTTGTAATGGCAATCGAAACATGTATCAATATTGTTTGATTTTTACTGATATCTTCTTGAGGTTTAAAATCCTGGTAGCATGACAACCCTACATGCTACATTCAAGCTAAATAAAGAGTTTTGAAATGGATCCATATTCTAAGTTTAAACATCCTCCCCCCCCCTCCCCCCCCCCCCCCCCCCAAAAAAAACATAACAAAGGAGGTATTTTGGCTTTTAACACACCAAAGTTGGAGCACCAGTTTAGCTCAGTGTTTAGAGCATGCACCTCATGCGGCCTGCAGTCCTCGTCACAGCCTCCATGTGTTCGTATAGGACCACGACCCCCTACATCATCCCCCACTTTCTCCTCCGAACATTTCCTGTATCTGTTAAGCTGTCTAATAAGGGCAAACATATAACTTAACAAAGTGGAGCCATGTGAGTGGATTCCTGCCTAATTGACAATGAAAGCATGAATACTCCTGGCTAAATCTACCATGCATGCTTTAACAAACCATTTTCAAACAGCGCTGACCTATTTGTCACATTATTCTACACACAACAATGATGCATATGTAACCATGGCATCTCGGCCCAAGGAACTTCACCCTTGGCTGACCGCTCCTGTAGCTGTTTGTGTTCCATATGGGAGAGCTGGCTTCAGGTCAGTTTTTACAAATGTACATTGTAAAAAAACCATCTCTGTGTATTATATATTTTTATTATATATATATATATATATATATATTATATATATATATATTTATATTTATATATTTTAGCCCTATGTTTTTGTTTAATTCCTCAAATACTGTATCTGTTTGGTAAAACGTAGTACTGTTACCTTTGAGGGCTTTTGGGTCAATAGTGAATCCTCTGATTTATTCAGTGTTTTAGTAAGTCAATGCCATATTTCCATCAAAAATATCTAAAACCTTTAGTCCCAGGAACTTCTTTCTAAAGAACTAAAAGGTGCCTTCAGCCCATTGTTGACCCACAAAAGATTATTGAAGCTAGTCTGCTGACATGTGAAAAAGTACAAGCTGATTTGACATGTTTCTTGCTTTGCTTGCAACTCTACAACAACGATAGATATCTATATATTCTCCAGTACATTGCTGTGAGTACTGAACTAACCAGACATTTTAAGAGCCCCAAACTGTTTTTGGTACCTGAAGACGGTTTTGCAGTGATAATGCAGTTAATTTATTGGATGTGACCAAAGACTGTATTTAAAGATATACAATGGGTTTCCATGTCTTCCTGTTGATTTAAAATGAAGCCTATACAGCCCTGTGACAGGCGCTGACATATTGAGCTGGTCAGGACTACGCAGAGTCTGCAGGTACCGGCTGGTGGAGCCACGACCAAAACCCATTTAAATGAGCAGGAACGCAGGACCAAAAGTTTCAAATTGGTTGAACTTGCACATAACTATCCAGACTTTGTTCATCGTAAAAAGATTATCTACAGTGATTATAGATGGTGGGATACATTTTCAAGAATATTTCTAAATCTATTTCTACAATTATATAGCTTTTTCATATTTAAATGACAAAAATAATGCTCCAACACACTCTCCAATAATCCTACACATGTCAAAGCTACATGCCAGGGGAAAGACTCTGTTAACGTTGATTGAGGCTTCAGATGCATCACGTACATCAAGCTCAAGCGTACCTGGGTCCTGAATGTGCTTTCCAACTCTTATTGTTTGGATTAATAAACCTGTTTTTTCTTCTACTTCCAACAGATGCACTGACCTGACAGTTCTTTTGTTTGCCACTAAAAACACACATCAGTACATGATGTAATTTACAGATTTAAAAGAATTCACATCACAGCATAGGTTTTCACTTTCTAGTCCAGTTAGCTCTTATTCTCCCTTCTATCCCTCTGATGGAGTGAGATATTTCCACTCTGTAACACACGCTACACTACGGCTGAGTAATCCCAGTATTAGCATAAACACTGGACGCATGCACCACAGGCAACAAACAACAAGCTCAGTGTATATACTCTCTGGGGTCTGCTTGCTTCTTACTACTGTACTCATCAGCAGTGCTTTCTAATACAGGTACGGGGAATGCACTGTGTGTGCAGTCGCTTACAGGCTGCCATACAGAGCAGGGTCAAGAGCTCGTTATTACTTTCCTCAACTGCTATTAAATGACAGGAAGGACTGAGAGATGCTGCAACTACAGAAAAAAAACACACAGGGCGCTGCTGGCGCAGTGGTTAGTTTGCTCGTCCCATGTATGGAGGCTACAGTCCTCCAAGCTGCGGCCCAGGTTCAAATCTGACCTGTGTAACACCCTGTCCATATCAAACCTGTATTTCTTGGTTTTAAAAAAAAGGAACAATCAGTGCATTGATTCATAGTGTTATGTAATAGGCAAAACCCTTATGACACTGAACCATGTTGCATGATGTAATGTGTGTCACGGTGCAGTTAAATGGCCACCATGACATAGTGCAGTACACGAACGAGTTCATGAATTTTAATGCCTTCCTCACTTTCATGTCGTAAAATCAAAGCGGTTCATCTCTCAACCGAGTGACACAGAATATCAGCAGAGCTCCTGCACTCAGTATTCACCTCCAAAAGATTGGAAACGAATGAGCAAATAAATCATAGCACAAGCTTGAATACAATAAATAAGTTCCTTTACTTGTATAGAACCCACAAGCTGTACGGTTCAAACAACTTCACATATTTATTAAATGATCGGTAATCTTTTCCTTGTACAAAGGGAAGGTTCATACGTTTTTCTTATCCCTGCACCTTTTCAGTCTTTGTATAGGCCTAAGTGAAAAGAAAGGCCTTGTCATTGTACTGCTTAAACAGAAAAAAATAAAACGAAAATTAATGAAAAACGTGGAATGACTTGTCTTTTGCCAAACACAAAAAAAACACGCTCAAGCAATATTTCATTTTCTTGGACGGTAAAAGTCTTGTCTCTTAAATAACCATATTCTCTGATCACCACTTCTGAGAAGGTTATATTTTTGATCCTGTTTGCATTTTGTCAGCAGGTTATCAATAAAACTACCTGGCATACTTTAATGAAACATTATGGAGGTGGACCTAAAGCACGGACATTTTGTTCAGGCCTCCTTACAAAAGGTAAAATGTACGCAAGCTGAGTAAGAAAGAATGTTTACATAAAATAATTACCTTTTCAACTTCTACTTTATTTGTGCCCTGCAGGGTAAGTGGTTCAGCAGCAAGGCATTAAGAGGATATAGAAAAACACAAAAGATGAAATACAGGAAATGGTTTCATTGGGATAATTTGCAACATTTGCTGCAAATGCTCTGTGCTGAAATTAAGATGAATTGTGCAGCCCCAGTCACCGTGCAGATGTTACTCCTCATCCATATTTAAGAACAACATCTGTCATGAGCATCACTACACCTCCTAATAAGACATCTGACTACAGTGTTTGTCATATCCCATTAGCCCATTGCATTCATTTCATGGTCTCAAATCCCACAAACACACTTTACTAATCTATTTCAAGCTCTTCTAAATAATACAACACAGCTCAATGTATTCTCCAAGTGTCCTGCCTCCTAACATAATAACGTCAGACAATGTCATGTTGACTGAAGAGCAGGTGATTGAGCGTTCTGTGTGCGTTAAACCTGCTGAACAGTGCGGTACAAAGGGTATCACGTTACTGCGCGTGCCAGAGATACGTAAACACAGAGATATACAATAATCCCAATGTTTGCTGCCAGCTTTCATTTCCATAAAAATAGGCTCCACTTGACGTTGTGAAATAAAATAAGTAGGTCACACAGCAGCTGACAACTCACACCAAAGCTGAAATGCATTAAGACAAATCTGCCTCTACAAATTAAAAACAAACCGTGAAAGATGCTGCATAAATAACCGCAAAATTTAAAAGATTCACACGTAGAATTTAGAATAATTTGAATGGATGGGGGAAATCAGAGAAGGACCATTGTCAGGTGTAGTGGCAATTTCTTCTTGTATCTCCACCACAGTCCACAAACAAAAAAACGATCTACTTTTTTCTCACCACCTGCATCGCACCCAAATTAATTAACTCGGCTCCACCCGTAACACAAAGTACCTGCCCAAATAAATCCATTATTCACCATAAAGGTTTCTATGTCAAATCAAGTACTTCGCAAAAATTAATACTTATTTCTTACACAAAAAAATATACTCTATTAACACAAACTTAAACTATACTTCTGAAACTAAAGTTATCATGATTAAAATGGCCTCTACAAATCCGGCCCCTAATTATAAGGCAGGAGGAATTATAATTACCTTTCTTCAATAGTGTATATCACACTGCTTACATTAACAAAGGAATTCTCCAAAACCATAACGATCCTACTATTTCATCAATTTCATACATATTACATTTCATATACAACAGATTTTTTATTTTTTTTCTTCATCTTCTTGATTCTTCCTGGAAAGAGAGTTACTGATAGTCATTTGCAGGGCAGCGATCCGCCTACACCCCTTAGTCAGTGTCAGTCATTAGTTGTTATGTCATTAGTCATCAGTCTCACAGATGAGACAAAGTTTGGCAACAGGTCGTTCCAAAGTGCTTGATCTGGTCTTGACCAGCACACGCCGAACAAGACCTTTTGAATCCATTTTTGTCTGCACTACTCTCCCGAGTAGCCAAGAATTTCTTGGTGCATTTTCATCCAAGATCATGACGATGTCTCCTAGCCGAAGATTTTGTTTAATTTTGTTCCACTTCTGGCGCTCCTGAAGGTTTGGTAGATACTCCTTCACCCACCTTTTCCAAAATAAATCTGCCAGATATTGAGTTTGCTTCCATCTTCGACGTGAGTAGCAATCATCCTTACTGAAAAGACCAGGTGGCAGGAATGGTTTCTTCTTGAGCAACAATAAATGATTTGGTGTTAGAGCTTCGAGGTCGTTTGGGTCATCGGATGATGCAGTTATTGGTCGGTCATTGATTATAGCTTCCACTTCACAGAGAAGAGTTTGTAGGCACTCATCATCTATTGTTTGTTCACGGAGCACTGACTTTAAGATCCTCTTCACCAACTTTACTTGTCTCTCCCATATACCACCAAAGTGCGGGCCAGCAGGTGGATTAAAAATCCATCGTATCCCTCTTTCTGTAAGAGTATTTTGTATCTCGGTTTGATTCATTTCTTGTAAAGAAGCTCTTAGTTCTCTATCAGCTCCAACTAAGTTGGTACCATTATCTGATCTGATGAGAGCTACCTGTCCTCTTCTACACATGAAGCGTCGAATTGCATTTATGCATGAATCTGTGTCCAGTGTGTGGGAGACTTCAATGTGTTGTTAAACATGTAAACAACACTCCATATCTTTTGATGATGCTGTGACCTTTCTTGACCTCTGTGGGACCAAAATAGTCTATCCCTACGTTTGTAAAAGGGGGTTTGTCAGGTAGCAGCCGATCCACTGGCAAGTCTGCCATTTTCTGTTCTTGAGCTTTAGCATTATTTTTTCTGCAAATGACACAATGGAACAAAAGCTTTCTCACTGCAGCATTAGCTGAGGGTATCCAATACCGCTGGCACAGACGAGAGAGCATGAAGTTTCTGCCAGAGTGTCCAGTTTTCTCATGTATGTCCTGCAGCAACAAGTTTGTGGCATGAAGATCCTTTGGCATTATTATAGGATGTTTTGAACTTTCTGGCATTGCAGATCTATTCAATCGTCCTCCAACTCTGAGTATGCCATCTTTAAGGTGTGGATCCAGTCTGTAGATAGGACCTTTTCTTTTCAGCACCTGTTTTCCTCTTTCCAAAGCTGAAATCTCTTCTTTGAAGCTGCAACGCTGACAATACTTAACAATCTGCATTTCTACTCTGTTCAACTCTTCCACAGTAAGACGCCTTTGGTTTGGTGAAGCTTTAGCACCAACAACTGTTTCTCTTATTTTCTTGTTTTTCTAAATCAAATGGTCTTTCGCTCTGAGTATCCAGGCTATGGCTCGTTTTAGACGCCACCAGCTTGAATAGTGACTTATTAATTTTCCAACTGCACACGAGCTCTCTGTGATTGTTGAAAGCACCACTATTGCTTTTCTAACCTCTTGGTCATCTTCAGAGAGCCTCATGCTTTCATGTTTGTCAGTTTCCGTTTTGCTTGCATCCTTTAAGAAGGATGGCCCCTTTGTCCAGACCTGATTGATCAAAAACTGTTCCACTGTCAGTCCACGTGAGGCATGATCCGCTGGAGTTTTAGAAGTTTCCACATGACTCCACTGTTCCACATTTGTAGCCTCCTTGATCACTGCAATTCTGTTAGCAACAAAAGTCTTCAACCGCAGTGCTTCATTTGCAATGTATTTTAGCACAGCGGTGCTATCCGTCCAAAAAGCTGAGGCCTGAAGATCAATCTGTAGCTCTCTTTTTATCACCTTGTCAATGTTTACAGCCATTACGGCTGCAGTAAGCTCCATTCGAGGAATGGTTGTTTGTTTCAGTGGGGCTACTCTTGCTTTTCCCATCATAAAGGCACAGTGAACATGACCTTTATCATTTGTCAACTTAAGATATGACACTGTTCCATAACCGGTTTCGCTGGCATCTGAGAAGTGATTGAGCTGGGCTGCAACAATCGGACCGAACTCATTTGGTTTGATGCACCTAGTTATCTGGAAGCTGGCTACTTGAGGCAGTTGGTTCACCCAGACAGACCATTCATGCAAAAGATGTTGAGGAATTTCCTCATCCCAGGAAATCTTTTCCTTGCACAGTCTTTGGAGGATCATTTTTGCGGGGAGTACAACTGGAGCAATAAAACCAAGCGGGTCATATATTGAACTCACAATAGAAAGAACTCCTCTTCTTGTCATTGGTTTTTCCTTCATGGCAACTTTGAACTTGAATGAGTCAGAGTTTTCACACCACAGCACACCTAGTGCTCTTTCTATAGGAAGAGCATCTTTTGAAAGATCCAGACCTTTCACTTCTTTAGCCCTTTCATTCTCAGGCATCGACTGCAAGAGTGTGCGGCTGTTGCTAGTCCACTTTGAGAGTTTGAAACCTCCTGCAGCACACAAAGTTGTGAGGTTTTTCCTTAGAGCTACAGCGTCCTTCTCATTGCTGACCGCCTTTAAGCAATCATCCACATAAAAGTTTTTCAACACGGTTTCAACAACATCAGGCAATGCTTTAGCTTTATTATCTTCTGCGGTTTAGCGCAAAGCAAAGTTTGCACAGCTGGCGGATGAAGTTGCCCCAAACAGATGGACAACCATTTTATATTCAGCCATCTCTTGAGTGAGATCCCCTTCTGGCCACCAAAGAAAACGTAGAAGGTCTGTGTCCTCTTCTGGAACTCTCACTTGATGGTACGTGGCTTCAATGTCAGCCATCATTGCTATTTTTTCCTGCCTGAAGCGAGTCAGCACTCCTATAAGTGTGTTAGTTAGATCTGGGCCCTGAAGCAGCTTTTGGTTGAGAGACACTCCCTGATAACTGGCGGCACAGTCAAATACCACCCGCAGTTTTTTCTTTTGCGGATGGTAAACTCCATGATGTGGAATATACCACACTTTGCCATCCTGCCGACTCAGTTGTGTTTCTGGAACTTTGACAGCATATCCATTTTTTAACATGTCTGTGATACAGTCAGAATATTCCTTTTGAAAATCAGGATTCCTGTTAAGTCTTTTCTTCAGTGTGAGTGCACGCTGCACTGCTACAACTTGATTGTTTGGCATCCTGATCTCCAACTCCTTTGTAGGCAACTTAATATAGTAGTGTCCTTCCTTATGTTCCACAGAATTTGACACAGCATGCATGAACCTTTTGTCCTCATGTCATGTCCTTCATATACTTTAATTTTTGCATTTGACACTGCTAATGCTGTTTGAATTTCTAGCTCCTCCTTCTCAGCCACAAGATGTGCCTCCTTTAATGCCAAAGCCTGTTTTTGTTTCAAGGCAGCTGCTTTTGCTTCCAAGGCTGCTCTCCTTGTTTCCTCTTTAAGGCGAGCGGACGAGGCCGATGACGCGTAAGAGCGCACACTGTAAGAAGTTGATACACTTGATTTTGACACATTTGACGCACTGTCCAGATGAGATAACTCATCTTCCGCTTTAGCCGTTTCCATGCGTCTCTTGACATCTTTACACCACAAATGAACCCTTTGGATGAATTCTTCAAACTTCTTCAACCTTGGTTCAAACCAGTTTTTCTGATCGGCACTTTGCTCCTCCTTATTCAAATGCTGTTGAACAGAATTGTTTATCTCCTTGAACGTCTCCAAAATTGCATTGAAGTCCTTTAATTTTAATTTGACCTCCTGGTGGCTTGAATGCTTTCCCAGCAGATCCTCAATTTGATTTGATTTCAACGTGAGCTGCCTTAGTTTCACTCTTCTTGCGCTGACATCGCGCTGCAGCTTTTCCTCTTCGCTCTTGTCCACGGGCGCAACATAACCAGCACTGTCCTCCGTCATGCTTGGATATGCTTCAGAGAGTCGGACATTGAATCCGCGGATTCATAGAAAAGAATCACAATGCGCTCTCGTTGACCAGGCATGAAACATGTTCTTTTTTCAACTTTGTAAATCGTACCCGAGTCATTTATTCATTCATTGTAATACAATCAGCTGGTGCGGAAGCCGCAATCACAGGCTGTCATTCATTTGGCAAGATTCCAGGACAAACAGCTGAACTGCTCACGCTGTGTTTTGATTTTTATGTAGTGGCAATTTCTTCTTGCATGTCATATAAAATTTGTCACTTGTGTCATAGGAGCCAAGCTGTTCGTTCCTGATGCGTGTCCACTTAAATATACTCACAGATCCGTTGTTTCACTTGATTTCTTATTTTATTCGTAATTCCACTTGTTTCCAGAACAGATCCAAAATGAATATATCAAAACTCATAACAAAAGGTCACGATCAAAAAACATTTGCTGCATGGCTCCTATATCTCCACCACAGTCCACAAACAAAAAAAAACGATCTACTTTTTTCTCACCACCTGCATCGCACCCAAATTAATTAACTCGGCTCCACCCGTAACACAAAATACCTGCTCAAATAAATCCATTATTCACCATAAAGGTTTCTATGTCAAATCAAGTACTTCGCATAAATTAATACTTATTTCTTACAACCCAAAAAAATATACTCTATTAACACAAACTTAAACTATACTTCAGAAACTGAAGTTATCATGATTAAAATGGCCTCTACAGTCAGGATTTAAGAGATTGCCATTATCCTTTAAAGGGACACATTTAATGCAGTGTGCGCTTTCAAATGATGGCTCACTGAAAACCTCAAATTCTGACAAAATGCTGCTGCAATTTATTTTTCATAATAAATTCAAATGCAACAAGACAAATATAAAATGACTTAAATTCAAACACAAGTATCAGAGAGAAATCAGCAGTTTTTTAGGACTGGATAAACAACTAATAATTTTAAAGTATGATAAAATGTAGATATCTTAAAGGAGCGACATGTAACTCTGACACACAGTGTTTGAAATTGGTACTGCAGTCAAAATTCAAAACATTGGAGGGAGAACTGCCTCCCCCATGCCCCACCCTCCCTAGAGTGGACGCTCATGCGGGTTGCCATGTCGCAGAGGCTTTTTAAGTCAGGTACAATAAGTTACATCTGAACTAGTTTGCTTGCTTGCTTTCATTGAAGGAACACCTGTTAGTTTGCCGTGATAACTAGTCTCATATGGCATACCTAGGGGCGTCCAAAACGGCCATGTGGGGGTTCTCAAAAGCGCCTTTCTTCTCTGGTAAAAACAAATACAGACCATTCAGGACCAGAGTCTAAACTTCAAAGGAGGACATACTGGCTGCTGCATTGTTGTCAAAGAAGCCAGCATTTCAACATAGCATGTTTCATTAATGTCTGATCAGATAGTAAGGTCATTTTATGATTTAATTCACAACATATCTTACATATTGCTCCTTTAAGACGGGTAACACCAAGCTTGAATCACTCTTATGGTCACTTTCTGAATTGCACAGAAGTGTGATCTTGTCAGAGGAGAATGACTGTCTCTTTCTGTCCAAGTGGCCGCTGTGGATGCATCATGTCACCACTCAGCTGCTGAAGCGTGAAGATCATGGAGGCTGTCCATTTCTATCAGCACTCGCGAGGTTGACTCATTTGTAAAGCCATGTTTCAGCTGTGAGACGTCCAGTCAGGTGGAGAACTTGTAACACCAAAGAGAAAACACACCTCATTTTCAGGTGTTTTTACAAATCTCAGTTTTGGGCTTTTTTCAGTGTTGTTTTCAGTGTAATTATACTACATGGTAAAATGCCCAGAATAACACTATTTTACATGATGTTTGGTAAAACATTACATTCATATAAAATGTTAAGATAAACACTTCATTAATCCATCTGCAGGTAATTACACCATACCAGCAGCTGAAATCACAGTCATGACACGCCATAAAAGCTGGACAAAAAACAGTAGCCGAGCAGTTATGTCGCGTAACCATTGTACGGAGGCTATGGTCCTCCAGCAGCGACCGTGGGTTCGAATCCAACCTTGATCCTCTGCTGCATGTCATCCCCCACTCTCTCCTCCCAACATTTCCTGTCTCTATTCAGCTGTCCTATCCAATGAAGGCTAAAATGTCCAAAAAAAACATCTTAATTTTAGAGAAAAGATCATCCCTGTCTTCTGTCGTGTAAAAACACAATAAGGGGAAAAAGAGGACACCAGCTCTCAAACGAGATCAGCCTCCCGTCGCTCATATCATTTTCTGTCCTTAAAATGTTTTTTAACCACAGTGATCATTTCTTTCAAAAGGGCAAATACTAGCAAAAAATATTCTTAATTCAATAAACAACAGATTGTAAACCTAATTCGAGCGTGTTGCTTGAAATACTTCCATTAAATCAACATGTGATAGATAGTATGCCATTCACTAACTCGAATAAATCCTATATTTCTATGAGCTGCTTTGTGCTGTTACTAGCACATCTCCAGCTCATCAGGCTGGTCGATCTCATTTCCTCTTTGGCTGATAGTGGACGTTTGGAGGACCGCAGACTCGGCCAAATGGAGTGAAAAACCATGCAGGCCCCAGCACAAATGTTAACCTAACAGATGATGGTACAGTCTGTTGCCCCTGTGGTCGCTGCCATACACTCTGTTCTACACAGACCACGAACAGCATCCGACCACAGAGGACAGGGTATAATTCAGACGGATATACTGGGAAAAACAGAGCCTCTGTCATATCCTCGGGACATTTCATAAGAGCTGAAAATGTGAGATTTGGTGAGCAGGCGAGGGT
The DNA here is from genome assembly GCF_963584025.1 of Labrus mixtus. NCBI lineage: Eukaryota > Metazoa > Chordata > Actinopteri > Labriformes > Labridae > Labrus > Labrus mixtus. The sequence goes on from NC_083624.1 coordinate 1,311,881, forward strand.
CTATATTTAGCCGGTCGACTCTTTCTGAAGAACTGTGATCTGAAGATTTCTCACAGAAACAGAATGTGGCAAATTTGCCAATGAACATGATAGTTATGTATAATTCAAATGTAACAGCAAATAATGAATAAATGAAGTTATTATAGTTTACAATTTGGATTGTTAGTTCAATAGTTCAGACATTTAACCGGCAGAAATGTTTAACATTGTTGGTTTCAGGTTGTGAAATTAGATTTTTCAGGTTATTGTTGTTTTTTTTCTTCATTTTTCTTCTATAAAATCTTCTGTTTTTGGCTGTTGACTGACAAAACTATAGTCATTTGAGTATTTCAGTTTGTGCTGAACAATATAGCTATTCACCAGTTTGAATTTATACATTTAAAAAACAAAAAACAAAGACCAAAAATGAAATAAATCACTATTAAAGCTCTATAAAGAACAAGTTAACCTGGTAAATAACAGTCAAAAGGATTATAAATTCTAAACCTATGGAGCTGCTATAGAAACTGCACACAATGCCTGTGAAAGCCCACAAACACAAACACAAACACACACTCACACACAAACACACATAAAGGCGTAAAGCTCATGGGAGCAGGAAACATGCCTACAAAGGGCTGCTTGACATCAGGACTCAGGCATGATGTATTGCTTCAAATTCTGCCCCGTTCATCAATTTCTTCTCCTGCGATGGCGCTTTTTCCCCCCCCCCCAACAACCTTCTGGACCAATTACCTCACATGCTCGGCCACTTCACAGCACTACACGTGTTTGCATTCTGTGTTGTGATCAGCTGTTTACATGCCACAGTGAAGAGACAAAGAGGTACTGTTTGTTCTGGATGAAGTCAGTAATGTCTTTATGACGGGGGAATAGTAGTCTCCCTGTATAGATGTGTCCTGGAGGCCTGTAAACAGTAGATAATATGGGTGACTAACAGCAGTGATGCACTGTCAGTAGCTTTTAAATTCAACAAAACTTGATCACTGTATTTGCACTTCAACATAAATGTAGTATATTATTTTAGGAGCCTACTGTCAGTAACATTCCTTTAATATATATGATATATGTTTTAGATTTCTCTGCTGCTCACACCACAAATTCTTCAGTGTCATTTAAGGTTAACCATCCATCCATCTGTCTATCTATCTATCTACCTGTCCATCCATCCATCCATCCCTACATCCATCCATCCTTCAATCCATCCATCCATCTGCCCAAACATCCATCCATCATCCATCCATCCTTCAATCCATCCATCCATCCATCATCCATCCATCCTTCAATCCATCCATCATCCATCCATCCTTCAATCCATCCATCCATCCATCCATCCATCCTTCAATCCATCCATCCATCTGCCCAAACATCCATCCATCATCCATCCATCCTTCAATCCATCCATCCATCTGCCCAAACATCCATCCATCAATCCATCCATCCATTCTTCCAACCTTCAATCATCCATCCATCCATCAATCCATCCATCCTTCCAACCTTCAATCATCCATCCATCCATCCATCATCCATCCATCCATCCATCCATCCTTCCAACCTTCAATCCATCCATCCATCCATCCATCCATCATCCATCCATCAATCCATCCATCCATCCTTCCAACCTTCAATCATCCATCCATCCATCCATAAATCTATCCATCCATCCTTCCAACCTTCAATCAATCCATCCATCCATCCATCCATCTATCCATCTATCCATCCATCCTTCAATCCATCCATCCATAAATCCATCCATCCATCCGTCCAACCTTCAATCCATCCATCCATCTGCCCAATCATCCATCTATCATCCATCCATCATCCATCCATCATCCATCCATCCTTCAATCCATCCATCCATCCATCATCCATCCATCCTTCAATCCATCCATCATCCATCCATCCTTCAATCCATCCATCCATCCATCCATCCATCCTTCAATCCATCCATCCATCTGCCCAAACATCCATCCATCATCCATCCATCCTTCAATCCATCCATCCATCTGCCCAAACATCCATCCATCAATCCATCCATCCATTCTTCCAACCTTCAATCATCCATCCATCCATCCATCCATCAATCCATCCATCCTTCCAACCTTCAATCATCCATCCATCCATCCATCCATCCTTCCAACCTTCAATCCATCCATCCATCCATCATCCATCCATCAATCCATCCATCCATCCTTCCAACCTTCAATCATCCATCCATCCATCCATAAATCTATCCATCCATCCTTCCAACCTTCAATCAATCCATCCATCCATCCATCCATCTATCCATCTATCCATCCATCCTTCAATCCATCCATCCATAAATCCATCCATCCATCCGTCCAACCTTCAATCCATCCATCCATCTGCCCAATCATCCATCTATCATCCATCCATCATCCATCCATCTATCCATCCATCCTTCAATCCATCCATCCATAAATCCATCCATCCATCCTTCCAACCTTCAATCCATCCATCCATCCATCTATCCATCTGCCCAAACATCTATCCATCCATCCTTCAATCATCAATCCATCCATCCATCCTTCCAACTGTCCATACATCAATCAGTTCGTCCATCTGTCTGACTGTCTTTCCTTCTGCCAATCCATCTATCAGACAAACCATCCATTCATCCGTTCGTTCGTCCGTCCGTCCGTCCTTCCATCCATCCATCAGTCAAACCATCTGTCCATCCAGCCATCTATCCATTTTTTCCCAAATTTTCCATCAAGTTCTTTATATCAAAATGCAAAAGTGAATTGTTAACTAAACAGGAAAAGAAGAAGATTTAGTTTTGTCCAGAATATGAACACTCCAAAGTGTAATTGACGTCACAGTTTAGTGTAGGTGGGTCAATGTGACCCTGATAATGATAATGTCTTTAGGATATATGCGATGCCTTTGGAGAAGTTCGGCAGATGTGATTGAGCAAGACACGAGTACAGAAGTGTGATGTTGAATCATGTCTCCTCAGGAGTATTCAACTGATGAATAAACTTTCATCAACGTAAGCCATCTGAGTCAACTGACTCTTATTGTATGGAGTCAAGTCTTCGTAATTTCTTCAACAAGTTTGATATTTCAACAAAGTATTAAAAGAGTAAAGTGACTCCTCTCCTCCTTCACAAATTCTTTTGTGGCTTAAAAAAAAGGGGGGGTCAAATTCCTGGAAGGAGCAACTGAGATCTTGTCGAATAGCTGAAACCAGACATTTAAAACCAACCCCATATTTTGGGACTGATATGTTAAACAATCATCATTAGGTGCAGAGCATTTCTTGTAAAAACATAAACTTTTATACGAAGATGAATATAACATATATACATTTATTATTTACCCCTGAAAGAACGAGACAGGTGAGATGAAAATGTGTTAACCCACCCACCTCGCCCTTGCAGACACTGTGGATTTTGTCCAGAATATGAAAGTTTTGTTGTAAGACTCTGTACAACATCATTGAAAAGAATACAAAGAATGCATATCAATAATTTAATGAAAATAAATGGCTAAATGTGCATCAGAGGATTTGTTTTAGCAGTAACTCTTTGAAATCAACCTGTCAGGCTGGACAGACAGGATTGATGCTTTCGTCCATGGCTTCCAGGCGCCTCTACTAATGATCCATTCAGAGCCATGGGAGTCTTTCCCTGATACAAATAACTCTTATTTACTGCCTCATTACAAATGAAATCTATAGCTGCAGGACTGGAGAGAGAGGATAGAAAAACACCAGCCCACCAAAGGCCAATATACACCTGCTTTATGTATAACTATTAAAAATAATGAACCATGTCTCTGGAAACCAAAGATAGAATATAACCTCTCCATCCTATATCTGAGTTTGCTTTTTTCTACTTATTATTGTTTTGTTCATTATTTTTCATTGGTAAATCAAACTCTAGAAAAATGTCTGCCGCTCTAAATCATTTTTATGGACAATGTGGTATAATAAAGTATCATAAGTGCTCATTTTAATTCACGTCATTTCATTCTCATGAAAAAGTTGCTTTAAGCTTTTGAAAAACGTAAACCTACTTCTTCAGGTCTGCTATGTTGAATGATCCTGTAGGTTCAGGAACAGGACCACGCCTCTCTTTTGTAAATTGTACCACCTGTGCCGAACGAGCTCTTCAACCTCTTCCACCCTATAAAAGCCTCGTATCCCCCCGAAAACCAATGAGTCAATGTCAAGAGTGTGTCAGCAAATCTAAACTCCATTTCACTCCCTTTTATCCCCGCCTACCTGAACCCTGAAGGATTTACCAAAGAAACTAAAACCCAGTTTCCAAAAAAGTAGGGGACAAAATTAAGATGTAAATAAAAACAGAATGTGATGACCTGCAATATATTGAAACAACATGTTTAAAATTAAAATGTTTTCATTTACATTTGAGATTTTCCCAACTCTTTTGGAAACAGGGCTGAAATTTTTATATCAAGAATGGTTTGATTTTCTAACGATTTATGTCCAAGAAAATCCAAAATGAATCGAGAGGTTCCAGTCTTATTTGCATTTGTCAATTTGGTAAGACCATGTCAGTCAACTAAAGTGAAACTTAAAGGAAGAAAATAGACTTTTTGATCCAGTAGATGCCGTCCTTGAGCACCAGCACTAGACCAAAACAAACTGCTGTTTGGAGACACCTCCTCTGAAGCCTCACCTCCAGCGGCACACCTCCAATCCCCCTCCACTCGCGTTGGCACAAACTCCTACATCCGAAAGCATTTGACCCAAATTTGGTACATAAATATTTGAGGAGGTCAGCATAAAGTTTGTCTTGTATTCCTTATTGGCTGCCAAATTAAACTAAGTGCTGCTATCTGACATTTACTAAACAGATAACTGCATGTTCAACTCAATGCTCATGTAGTTTGCAGTTAACATGTTAGTAAAGTACTCAAGTAAGATGCATTCCTGTACTTGGACAAGACTTCATTTGATTTTATTGGTGTTTTTGAAACCATGACAAAGATTATTTGGTAGTTAATTTGCCACCCTAAATTCCTTAAACTGTTTGGCAATGAATGAAACTGAAGATGTCATTTGGCTAATTTTTCTGTTAAGGACATAAAGCATTCAGAGTGTGAGCCAGAGATCCAAAATGTTTACTATCATGTGAACGGACACAAGCAACAATTCTGCCAACAAAGCTCTCCACCTCTTCTCTGTCTGTCTCCTGTGTCTACCCACACACACACACACACACACACACACACACACACACACAGACAATGAGTTGTTTGTTTGGTTGTTATCTATGAGTGTCAAGTGGCCAGTTCTTGAGTCCATCGTGCCACACTCAAGCTTTATCTGTACAGACGCCAGAGCTCGGTGTGGAGTCCCATCGCCATCCTTTTCCCTCCTCTGACCGCCTCCACTATCAGACCAAGTCTTACAATGCTAAAAGCATTCTCTCTTCATTATATCCAACACCAACATGGTTGGACACCTTGAAGAAGTGGAACCATGCCACCATCTAAAACTAAAAACCAAATAAGGGAATTGGTCTCATAATCCATTCATAGAGTTAAGTCTCAAAGATTTCTCCCTCACACATCCCTTCAAAAGTACAATCACTAATCAGGTGTATTTGTAATTTGCATCATTGCCTCTCTACAGGTGAGTCATACATCAAACAACATGCAGATGTGCATAAACTGTAGTGGGCTGGTTGCATTAATCCTCTAAGCTGGGTAAGAGAGTCGCTCTTAAAACTGCAACTTCTAATTATTTTCATTGACAATTTGCCTCTTTATTATAATGTTTTACTTCTTTGGTTTATAAATTGTGAAATATGTCAATGTGTCACATTTCAAAGGTATTCAATTTACCCTCAAAGAAGAATAAAGAAACTCAAATACAACAACATAAGGAGCTGGAATCCAGAAATTTTGACTGTTGTTGTTCCTTGCAAAATTACTCAACCTGATCAAAAGATATTCAAGATGCTAAACTTACTGATTAATCCTGTTAGCTAAAGCTAATGTTGTTCTGCAAAGCAATGAATAAAATTGAAATATTAACCATCTAATTATTGATACTTATTAACAGATGAACATTGGTAATCATACATGTATGATCATAGACTCACTTACAATAATTCTACTGAAATGATTCATTGGACGAACTGAAAATGGGAAAAAGCACGAGATACCATCTCGTTCTTCCCTGATGACTGTGGAAGTATTTGCAGGGAAAATGATACAGAAGCAAAAGATCTTTTGAAAATGCTCCTGAGCAAGGAATTGTTTTAGCTTTCTTCTATCTTTTTTGGTTTTGCGAACAAGCTCTACAGACACATTGGCATGATTTTCCTTGACCAACACTGTAGTGCAACTCTAAGAGGCTGAGAAACACTGCAGATATTAACAAACAATGGCTGTACTGATTCAATTATACACACAAAAACAAAAAATCCCAAGCAGGAGATGGGCGTCATACACATATGGCCGTCTGAAAGAGACTCCGTCAATGGTCAGAGAGCCAAACAACTTCCTGAGTACAGTAGATTATAACACATTCATCTGGAAATGAGTCGGACGAGCCTTGGGGTCATTACAGGTCGAGGATGCAACAGATGCACTATTTCCCCCTCCTGCTGCCTTACAAGTCCTTAGACAGAGTCTCATTTCCGAAAAAGATCCAGACATCCACAAGATAATGACAAGTGCTGATAGCAAACCACAAGGACAGTAAGAGCTCGAAAGAAGTTCTCTGTAGTGCTGCCAATAGTGGTCTAAACATAGTACAGGTCTTTTACCTGCTTTATGTAACATAACAATGAGTAAGGTCTTTTACCTGCTTTATGTAACATAACAATGAGTAAGGTCTTTTACCTGCTTTATGTAACATAACAATGAGTAAGGTCTTTTTACCTGCTTTATGTAACATAACAATGAGTAAGGTCTTTTACCTGCTTTATGTAACATAACAATGAGTAAGGTCTTTTACCTGCTTTATGTAACATAACAATGAGTAAGGTCTTTTACCTGCTTTATGTAACATAACAATGAGTAAGGTCTTTTACCTGCTTTATGTAACATAACAATGAGTAAGGTCTTTTACCTGCTTTATGTAACATAACAATAAGTAAGGTCTTTTACCTGCTTTATGTAACATAACAATGAGTAAGGTCTTTTACCTGCTTTATGTAACATAACAATGAGTAAGGTCTTTTACCTGCTTTATGTAACATAACAATGAGTAAGGTCTTTTTACCTGCTTTATGTAACATAACAATAAGTAAGGTCTTTTACCTGCTTTATGTAATATAACAATGAGTAAGGTCTTTTTACCTGCTTTATGTAACATAACAATGAGTAAGGTCTTTTACCTGCTTTTTGTAACATAACAATGAGTAAGGTCTTTTACCTGCTTTATATAACATAACAATAAGTAAGGTCTTTTACCTGCTTTATGTAACATAACAATGAGTAAGGTCTTTTTACCTGCTTTTTGTAACATAACAATGAGTAAGGTCTTTTACCTGCTTTATGTAACATAACAATGAGTAAGGTCTTTTACCTGCTTTTTGTAACATAACAATGAGTAAGGTCTTTTACCTGCTTTATGTAACATAACAATGAGTAAGGTCTTTTACCTGCTTTATGTAACATAACAATAAGTAAGGTCTTTTACCTGCTTTTTGTAACATAACAATGAGTAAGGTCTTTTACCTGCTTTATGTAACATAACAATGAGTAAGGTCTTTTACCTGCTTTATGTAACATAACAATGAGTAAGGTCTTTTACCTGCTTTTTGTAACATAACAATGAGTAAGGTCTTTTTACCTGCTTTATGTAACATAACAATAAGTAAGGTCTTTTACCTGCTTTTTGTAACATAACAATGAGTAAGGTCTTTTACCTGCTTTATGTAACATAACAATGAGTAAGGTCTTTTACCTGCTTTATGTAACATAACAATGAGTAAGGTCTTTTTACCTGCTTTATATAACATAACAATGAGTAAGGTCTTTTACCTGCTCTTTTGTAACATAACAATGAGTAAGATCTTTTACCTGCTCTTTGTAACATAACAATAAGTAAGGTCTTTTACCTGCTTTATGTAACATAACAATGAGTAAGGTCTTTTTACCTGCTCTTTTGTAAAGTGTCTCGAGATAACACTTGTTATGAGTTGACGCTATACAAATAAAAATGTATTGATTGAATGACTTAAGAAAAACAGGCACACACAGGTAGGGTTGTCATGATACCAGAGTTTTAACTTCGATATGACTCTAGTGATACCATGGCAACAAAATACAAATCCATGCATTTGGGTAATTTCTAAAGAAAATGGAGGCAAACTCCTGCACTGTGTCAAATTTGTGCAATTTAGAAAGTGCTGTCGCTCTGTGGCTCACAGTAGCTGTTGGTGTTTTTTTGTTTTTTTAAAGCTTCGGTACTTTTTCCAAACTGCTGATCATCATACATCAGTGTCAAGATATAATTACTCGTCAGTTTTGTGGTGGAATTTCTGTAGTTATTTAGATTATAATGTACAGATGTCATGAGGTTTATTCACTGTTCTCTAACATCAGTCAGACCTGACAGAGTTCAGCTGTTATTAGAACACCAAGTACAGCTTACAGAGTGTCAGCTGTTCTTCCTGATATCTGCTGGATGTTTGGTAGACTTATTGTCTGCTCCAGTGTTTTAGACGTCACAGTTTAGTGTAGGTGGGTCAATGTGACCCTGATAATGATAATGTCTTTTAGGATATATGCGATGCCTTTGGAGAAGTTCGGCAGATGTGATTGAGCAAGACACGAGTACAGAAGTGTGATGTTGAATCATGTCTCCTCATGAGTATTCATCTGATGAATAAACTTTCATCAACGTAAGCCATCTGAGTCAACTGACTCTTATTGTATGGAGTCAAGTCTTCGTAATTTCTTCAACAAGTTTGATATTTCAACAAAGTATTAAAAGAGTAAAGTGACTCCTCTCCTCCTTCACAAATTCTTTTGTGGCTTAAAAAAAAGGGGGGGTCAAATTCCTGGAAGGAGCAACTGAGATCTTGTCGAATAGCTGAAACCAGACATTTAAAACCAACCCCATATTTTGGGACTGATATGTTAAACAATCATCATTAGGTGCAGAGCATTTCTTGTAAAAACATAAACTTTTATACGAAGATGAATATAACATATATACATTTATTATTTACCCCTGAAAGAACGAGACAGGTGAGATGAAAATGTGTTAACCCACCCACCTCGCCCTTGCCGACACTGTGGATAAAAAAAATCCCTCCAACTTGAATGTCCAGGAGGCAGCCTGGATGTCAGATGGAGTAACAGAAAGGTCTTGACAGATTCTCGCTCAGTGGGATTCCCTCCGCCCCGCCACCCAGCAGAAGCAGCAGCAGCTTCTACATTTATTGCCTTTGTAAGCATTTTTCCACTACTGTGATACAGTTTTATCCCACGGATGCTTGATCTGCACATCAATAATAATGTTTGCCTCGCTTGCATCAAAGGCAAAGTGTAGGTCTATATGTGTGTGTACCACCTATGTGTTGCATCAATGACAATTTATACTCAAAGACAAGAGGATGTGATGTTTCTTTATCGTACAGTCGTGTCTTAAATGTGACAGTCAATAGGTATAGCTGCTGGTCTTTTCTGCACCTTGATGATGTAAAAGGTGGGATGTGATGAATGTAGAGACAGATAAAAAAAATACAAATGAAGCCACATGGGAGGAAAAGATGTTGTTTGGAATTCAATACACACATTTGAACACCCTTAATGCCTATAAACAGAGCTTTACTGTATGCAATGAAGACCATATGGAGAGATGGTAAAGACATACGTCTGCTGCCGCTGAGCCAATAACTGTGAGCGTCAGTGAGAAAACTGTACAGTTGGCTGATTGAGGAGCCCTTTCACACACACTCTCGCTCAAATACAGACATGCCGACACACACAAACGCGTGCACACCCTTCCCCCAACCTCTTCCAACTCCCCCGAGAAGAGTGCACAACTCAGCCCACTCAAGTCTCAGCGCATTCTGTGGGTGTTTGTGATGGGATCAACCCGCCGCGGCACGGAAAGAAAAGCATGGTTCACAAGTGTCAGACGCCCCTTCCACTCACCGCCTCTGAGTCTTCAAATCCATGTAGGTACAAGTTATCGTACATGGAGGAGTCAGAATCCGACAAAAAAGCAGCTCTTTGGCGCAAAAATGGGCAGGAATGTCAAAATGATCAACCTGTTCCTGAGAGGATGGATGATGATGATGAGGAGGAGGAGGAGGAGGGCAGGGGAGCGTCAGAGCCCACCAGCAGTCTCTTTCTCCACATGAAGGTGGACCACAGAGCAGCCAGATCACACTAGAGCAGCAGATAGAGGGGGGAAAAAAAATCAAGGTGTGGCTCTTTGTTTTCCTGATGCTGAATTGGATATTATTGCCCCCGAGCCGAGCGAGTGTTGGTTCCCATTATCAGGCAGCCTGGTTGTCCCCAGAGGTAGAGCAGACCTGGCATTTCATCTGCCTTCCAAGCTCAGATCACACAAGCCAATCCCTTCCTCCAGCTCTGGCTGATGACAGAGGTGGGGTGCTGCCTGCCGATTGGCTGGTCCAGGCTCCAGTCAATAATACTCAATAAGGACGAGGAAGAGAGGGAGAGAGAGAGAGGTCTGCAGTCTGTGAGTGGGGTTAACCAGCAGACTTTGTGTTGTCTCCGCATGCAAGTGTGTGTTTGCGCTGAACCTTAGCAGCCATGAGTGAAGGTTGGCATTTCATTTACAATACCAGCGAAGGGGAACAGCGGGGTGATGACACGGGAGGCAGACCTGATGCTGCTCAGCCCCTGATCTGTCACAACGACAGCTCAAGACTTCACAGCTTTGTTAACAGGTAGAGAAGACAAAAAGAATCTAGAAATCTCTTATACAGGAGTAGTGATGGTTTATAAAGTCAAGTGACGAAGAGAAATCATTTTAAGTTTGATGTTTGACATCTTTCCTGAGGAAGTTCCTTGTTGAAAATATTCACAGAAAAATTGAGGAAAGTCTTTGAATATCAGCAAAATGTTTTTTTTTTTTTATTCTGACACTCAGTGAGTTGTTCCCTGATATTTCTTATTATTTAAGCCATACTTCCAGTAAGGCTCATTAAGTGACTTTAGAGATTTAATCACATTAAAAATGTATCTTAAAGCAGAAAAGATTTGGAGATGAAAAACAATAAAAACCTTCATTTTTTTAAAGACTTACTGGCAACTTAAACGTGAAGAGAAACAAATGACTTTATCGAGTGAAATATTCTAATCAAAGCTGTTAATTAGAAATATACAAAAACGAGAGAACGTTCCCTCTCAAGTCACGTAGCAACATCTTTAGCCATGCTACTTCTATGAGCACAATACAATTAAAAACACGGATTGTGCCTTAAATAATAAAAATGGATTCATTAATAAACTGCACCACCTGTACATCTTTTTCAGTGAGTGAAACTGCAGAGCAGGTTGTTTGAAGCGTCTTCTTTGCACACAGTAGAGCAGCGGCGCCCTCTCCTGGCAAACTGTGTAACAGCAGATGAACCTGCCGCTCTTATCAGCTCGTGCCTCTTCATCGCTCTTCGTCTAAACAAACACCTCTCAGAGGAACACTGTCTGGATTCAGAATCGTCTTTCAGATTTTGTAATGGGAGAACAGCTGTGAAGCATCAACGAGCTTTAGTGTCTGTGTCTGTGGACCACTGCAGCGCTCACACAGATCTCCACTATGAAAGCAAAGTGAGCCACAGAAGATCAAGGAGAAGCCTTTTCAGACAAAGTACCTCAACTCAACTCAACACAGCAGCAATTTTACATGCAACTAAAAGTGCCCAAAGACTACAGATGCATAACGTTACTCACAGATTAAATTGTTTAAGATAAGAGATAAAAAAAAAAAAGGTGCAGGTGAGTGTGTTTTTGTTTGACCGTGTCTATGTGTTCAATGTATTTTTATTTCATTTTGAGGGGACAAAAATAACTTTGCACAAGTTTAAACAACATTTTCATGAATGAGGTTTTTTCGCTGTCGGCTTTGGCGCGTGTCTCTCTGAGTGAAGTTTGCATGGCCTCTCAGTGTATATGTGGGTTCCCTCCATGTACTCTGGTTTCTTCCATCAGTCCAAAGACATGCTTGTCATTGATGAATACAAATTTTGAGTTGATATCAAAATAGGGGTAAGGCAGTCTGCCAGATTTAGTTTTTTTCTCTCTGTTTTATGTCCCTTATAAATTAATCTCTTTCGAGTTTCGGATCAAAACTGAAAGACTTGGAAGAAGGTTCTACAGGATGTCGATGCTATGATCTTGACTGCTTGAACTACCTGACTCCCAGATTTGACTCAAAGATGGTTCTCTTTTAGTGCTAAATGTATTGTTTTGTAAATTGTACTTTGTGTCTCTGTCTGTAACTCCGTGTTTTTGACTGTCTCGGCCAGGTCTCCCTTAAAAGAGATTCTTCATCTCAATGGGACGAACCTGGTCAAATAAAGGTTAAAATAAATAAATAAATAAATAAATAAATAAATAAATAAATAAATAAATAAATAAACAATCAGACTTGTTGTTTCAAACAGAGGGCCCTCTACTGGTCAACAAAAGATAATGACGTATTTATACACTTCTGCATTGAGCTCTCTTCTTGGAGGCTTGGTCCTTTTCTTTGTTTTGTTTGTAGTCCAGTTTATATTCAGAGTTTGGTTTATATTCTCCTGTTATTTCATTAACTTCCAGTGGTTTGTACTGTTGAAACTTTTAGACAGGTGAAACACTGATCATAAAAAAAGAGGAGGAAAGAAATGGGAGGGCGTTGAAAGCTAAAACCACCTGAGCAGCGTGGCAGCTGATATTTGTCGTTTCCTTAAAAGTGTCCTGTTCACCTTCGACGGGGGTCTCCTGGGGGATGCATACCGATTCAAAAGTTGCTCGCAGACGAGCGCTTCGTGTCAGTGTGAGCAAAGCGAGTGGTGACCGGGCCACATGAAGTCATTCACAAATGAAAGTCTGCTGAGTTGAGCCATGTGGCCTATATAGGAGGGATTATCAGCGTGAAGAAGCTCTTATCACTTTGCAGGCTGAAATTGAGGTTAAAGGGACATGTTTGTGTAATGCATTGTGACTTAGTCGTGAAATTTAATTTCTTGGAGAAAGCTGTAAAATAAAAAGCTGTGCCATCCCCGATATGGAGCAACATTAAAATGTGCAGCTCTTACATTCATACTTTGCATTTCAGACAGCAGGGAATGAAGCTCACCTAAAATGTGAATGTGGGCAGAGAATTCATCCCAGACATTTAAAAAAAAAAAAAGGGCAGAGATGAGGTCTTTTGTTCAGAGCTGCAATTCTGCCATAACTTAGCATTCATTTTCAGGCCTCTGCTGAGAAGACCATTAAAACCTTTGAAACAGTCCTTGCAGAACTCATTACTGTACAACATTTGCATTGCAAATGAAGAGGGTTACTCACCAGGACATTCTGTGTGTAAAGTATTTTTGCAGGTTTAACAAAAATATATAAGGTTTTATCTTCTATGTAAGGTCTAGGATGTTGTGTATACTGCACAAATATGTTAGCATCGTTTAGAAGGTTGCCAACATATTTGTGCAAATTGAGGCAGTGCTCTCCTTCTCTTTGAGTCAAAAATAAGACTGATGTTTTTGTTTCTTCTAAAAGCTTCTGTAGCCTGTCTATACCACCGATCATTTAAATCATTCAATAAACAGAGATTGTTATTATTTTAAAACCCATGGTATCAAAAGTGACCAATGTATCAAACATTTTTTTTTACAATCTTAGTCCACAGTTTCCCTCCTTAAATGATGGAAAACATTGATTTATAATTCATGTTTGGAAGCTAAATGAAAGTTTGAAGGAGAATAACTCATCTATCTTCTAGATTGTTGTTGCTTTTGGGTCCAACAACAAATAAAACATAATATTGTACTTATTTAACACAAAGACGTGAACGTTTTAAACTGATTATATCACTTCATTAAAGTCTCATCTCTCAGTTTTCATGTTTTCATAGTCTCCACTCAAGTCTTGCCCAGTCTTCCCGTGTGACTCAGCTTCGGTACACAATGATTTCTTCTTGTTACATTACACTGGATTTTGGGTCGAGTCCACATTGTTTGTATGCACATGCTGTCTTCCTCTTCTCTTCTTTAAGTGGCTCATTTCCCATCACCTCCACCGACTGTTATTTCAAACTGCAATCTATTAGAAATGTTTGCACAGTGTCTGAGGACACACTTTAAAGCACTTGTCCATGTGTGAGTCAGGAGGATTAAAAATATCAACTAGGGATTAATCGCTCCAGGCCGACACTGGAATATCAACCATGAAAACAGAAAACTCTTCCCCTGGAGTCTGGGTCTCGCTCTTTGCCTACAACAGTATTGAATTTTGTTGAAGTTAATTTCAAAGAACACAGAAACAGGATATATAAGAGAGCCGTCACAAACATTAAAAGCTCTAAAAGTGCCATAGTTAGCTGGCTATGTGAATATAACATATGATAACAGTGAAAAGGTCCTCTGTTTGGTGTTGATGCTGCTGCTCTGGATTATTCCTGAGAGCAAACATCTGTCAGTTTTTTTTTCTCTTGTTTTGATTGCTCAGAGTTTGACTTGGAAACTGTTCAGGCATCCGCAAAACCCACCACGCATCACAAACATCTGTCCATGCAAACGGTGCATGTAGATATTCGTTGCACCATCTGGGAGAATCAGCTCTCTACCAGCACCTTTCTGTCACAGATCCAGAGATATTGGCACGTCATGCTGTGACTCATACTGATCAACCAACTCTTCTCCAATACAGTCTGTCCTTTTCCCTTTCAAAATTGACTGGAAGAAACGCTGACATTTTGTCTTTGAACATGTCTCTCTCTGTATTGTTTTTTTTCCACCCTCTCTTTGAGACCTTCTCTTTTGCCCTAAGTGGTGTCTGTGTGCAATCATCCCACACACTCTGGCCCGGAAAGTTTACTCTCTCATCCTCACTTAACCCTAATACTTGTAAAGTCAGTCTGCATGGAATTTGCTAACAGAAAACTCCACTTGAAGTCTGAAAACAAACCTTTTAACTAACCCCTTTTTCTCGGGAATAGACCTCTTCAAGGCCAGTCCGTTTTTTGCCAACTTATGTGTTTCTGTCAGGCTGAAAAATAAAGCTTAGGAGAAAGTGCCAAAAAAAAACTGCAGTACAGCAAAAGGTACTTGAGGCTGACTCCAAAAGCCAGTCAGCCTAAACTGAATACTGGAAGGGGGTTGTGGCCTTCTGGTTTCAGAAGTGAAGTCTATGTGGAACTGCATTATAACTGAATTCTTTCAAATGGCCAGCAGGGGGCTGCTTCACTAGTTGCCAATCAGCAACCTCCAGTGTTGAAAAATGAAGCCAATGTGGAAGTGCACAGAACTGCAGTTCCTCCAGTGTCCACTTGAGGCTCGCTGCAGAAGCCCGAGAAGTCACATACACATCCATTCATTTAGATTTTATGAAGGATAAGAGTTATTTCCTAGCCTGAGCTTTTAACTATATTACTGTCAACAGGCTTATTAATAAGCCTTGGGCATGAATTGTTTAGCTGTTCTCCCAACATGGTGACTTTATAGTTTTTGAGGAGTGGGATGTCACCACATCAGAACAAGAGTCCACACACCAATGGGTGACATCATGGCGGCCACTTCCAATTCTTTTATCGCAGTCTTTGATTTTTCAGTGTGCTCTTCTGACAGATTTTTGGTGGGTGAATTCGACTGGCAATATTTGAATCACAATCTGATGACAGTTGTGGGGTCGTGTCTTTTTTTCTTGCCAGGGCCGTCAATCAAAAATCAAAAACCACACCCACACAGTCCTGGTGAGGCTCGCTATCTGTGCTTCTGAGAATTAGACTGTTAGAAAATCTGTCTTTCTGTGATTTTTTTCCAAACTGTTATTTTGATCTGTTCCATTAAATATTGAACATTTAGTACTAAAGAGAGATTTTTGAGAACTGAAGCCATGTTTTTAGCGAGGTAACATGTCATTGGAATGAAGTGAAGAGGAGTTTAATAACTGAATGAGCATGAATAACCCTTGTGTACCCATATATGCAACATTTCAAAGCAGAAGTAAAGAAAAAGATGTGACATCATGTCACTTAGCTGAAAGGATTTCCTGTTCACAATCTGAAGTAAAAGAGTGTGATGTCAAAATGTCATGAAGCAGAGAAAAATTGTGAAGAAATCTACTATAATGTTATTTATTTCGAGGTTAAATTCTTTCAAGCTCTGTCGTCTTTCATGAAAGAATTTCCTGTAAAAAAAATATATAAATCGTGCTTTGTGCTGAAAAGGAGCAGGAGGAGGAGGAGGAGGAGGTTTCCTGCTAATCAACCTTCTGCGCTTGACCCCATGTTGTTGAAGAGCAGCTGTTACTATGGATACGCGAGTGAATCAAAAGGGAGCCCACTGCTCCTTTTCTCACCTGATGACGATCACACCGGTGATGACACAGCGGGGGTGTTAAAGAAATCTGTGAGTGTGGAATGAAGAATGGAGTGAGATAAGAGACATTATGTGGGCCTATACATTTCTTTATCCTTACTTTTCATCTTCTCCATTTATCGTGTTTCTTTCTTTATACATTAAACATCTCCTGAACACATTTTCTTTTTCCTCCTTTCCGTGAGCCCCATCATTACTCCGTGGCAGTGGGCATGAATATACTTAAGGGGCGTATCAACAGGTTGAACATACTGAGCGTTAGTCTTTCAAATGCAAAGAACTGTTTTATTCTTGAAGAATCCAAAATCATCCAGTGCCATGCTCTGTAGTTAGAATGTTTATAAAAACAGATTCCAGGGTGATGATGGCCTAGCGATTAGGTCGCGCTACATACACAGAGGCTACAGTCCTACAAGCAGCCGGCCTGGGTTCAAGTCCGACCTGTGGACCCATTCCTGCATCTCATTCCCATCTCTCTCCCAATTTCCTACTCAAGATTCAAGATTTGTGTTTGTCACATGCTCATAGAGATGTGCAGTGAAATGTAACGACTGTTCCCTTAGGCTGTTCAATAGACACTCAAAAATCACTATTAGAACATATATACAGTAAAATGTAGAAATATAAGATTTAAAAAAGAAATATATAAAAGTATACAGAATGTAGAAAATATAAATGATATTCAAGTGAAGAGTGTCCAAGGACTCTGTCCACTGTCCTATCAAATGAAGACAAAAGCCCATCAATATATCGAAAAAAACAACAAAAAAAACAAACAAACAGATTGCATCCTGACAACCCCATAGGGAGGAAAATAATTAATCGCTCTTCATTGACTTTGTATTTTGTGAAGATGCCTCCTCTTCAGTTTTATCAGCTAGAAAGTGACAGAAAAACTCAAAGCAGCAAAGTGTCAGGATGCACTACAAACGGGTTTTTATGAGCATCTCAAACTGAAAATCTGAGTGATTAGGAGTCAAAAAGTGGATAGAGGTAGTACTGTGGTGGCTTAGATTGGACATTCCGCACAGAGACTAAGTGAGCCTGTACCTGGGACTCGTTCATATCAAAATAAAATTCAAAGTCCAGATATGTTTGTTGATTTATTTAACAAAAGAGTGACGATGATAATAAGGATGACGGTCAACAGAAAACATTCAAACCCATCCGCCCTCTTTGTCTTGCCTCCTGCCGCACCAATGCACAGGTACAAATTAAGTAAAGCCACGCCCACTGCAAATGACCGGAAATTATATCAAAACCCATATAAGGAGCAAAACATAGCAAATAATCAACAGAGGTAAAAACACACATCAGGGCTCTTACATGTAGTAAGACAAAGCTTAAACAGAGACAAAGAGAACACGGTGGATCAAAAACACTCTGTACAAACTGTACAGGTTGAAGCATAATTATGCAAGGCCTGGTTCTGATCTCTGCGTTGTTAAAGGATGAGTTACCTTTTTGATTAAATCAAAGAATTTTCAATATCAAAGTATTTAACCTTCTGGCCATTCAGTGGAATAATTCCCTCCAGAAAAAAACAAGATAAGAAGAGGACACTGAGAGAGATCAACTCAATTCTACTCCGTCTGGTCCTGGACTACTTCACACGCAAGGATTGTTAACGCTCACATTGTTTATCATTTATTTTAAACTCAGCACTCAGAACGTAAAGTGGTCAACAATCGTCCAATAACAGAATGTGCAATACGGCACTTTTGTATGACTTAACACAGAAATGTTACTAGGAGGCTGGCCGGAAAAAGTCCGGGCAAAGTCTGGTTGAAAAAAAAAAAATCAGATCATCCCAAAGATTTCTGTGTATTTGTGAAAACAAATAGGAGCTGCTAAAATAATCCGCTGGACAATGTGACCTCTTGTATTTTCAGGGGTTAGAGTTCTTTGTTTGTCTTTCAGTACTTAGCTTCATTTTGTTGTACAAGTGTTTTTCCCTCAGCTGAGCATATTTAACTCTTACGTTGTGTTATGCAATACTCTGTCTCTACACTAAACTGGTTGAGGTGAAATCTTATTTGTCTTATTGCATTACGGTTTTAGATCAAATAAAAAGTACAACCTGCGACGTCTGCATAGTCTCTCTAAGGAAAATCTCACATAGGAATACTGACCTACATATGTTGGATAATGCTGCAGCCACCGATTTGACATTATCATTGATCACATCTGGATGCTAAGATTTGAAACGTCATGTGCGTCATGTGCACGGGACCTTATTCGATGCCATGGCGTTTGCTCAGAGGGCCGTCAGCACATGATGGAGGAGGTCAGGTGAAGAAAGACAGGGATGACAAACTATCCCTGGATTGCTGAATGGCCTCGGCTCCCTTGATAACTTGTTAGCCAGGCGTCAAAGTGCAAGGTGATTCCCAGCTGAATTATGAATTACAGAAGGGACTTATTACAGGAAACCAATCTGAATTTGTTTTACAGTGGCATTTATACAGGAAGCGGCAGTACGAGTATTCAAACAGCCTGTGCCTGATCCTGTACTTATGAATAATACATGGTTGTTAGACGCCTCATGAGCAGCTGAGCGGGATGAATTCCCAGGCGGATACAAATCAAGGTCATCGTTTCCCTCTCCTAACTAGAACAGAGGCCAAAAGTTTGTCGGATGTCGAAGTCCTTACTCACACTTCCTCCTTTGAAATTGGACTCAAACTGTCATTGGCTTCGGAATGGACAGTTTTCTGGATTGATGGTGTCAGAGCACAGACTAACGCTCCAAAAAAAGAAAGAGAAATTAAAACATGAGTGTGTTAACCAAAAGAAATCCACAACTGTGTTCAAGACTAATTCTAAATCCTGGCATGGTAACTCGCATCATAAAAACAAATTCTCATAAAGACTGTCCCAGAATAAACAGTGTTTTAATAGAATTATTTACAAGTCATTTTGCCATTATTAGATAGAACAACTGAAGAGAGACCAGGCAAACGGCTAACAAGCAGGTGTTGCAGCGATGTAGCGGGCAAGGGAACTGGTTCAGATAATTGATTGTACCCGACCTAAAAAGCCTCTGCATGTTTCTAATAAGCTCCACGAGCAGAAACGTGCTCAAACTAGGATCAATATTGGAGATGCTTTTGAAAAATGGAGAGAGGTTAGAACGCAGAAAGGTTTACAGACCCATGCAGAGCTGGATAAACACTGAAGCTTCAGAGTCCTCGACATGGAAACCAGCGAGCACATCGACTCGACAGGAGGGGGCGGGGGGAGACAGCTCTCTTCAATGTTTTGAATTTGGGCTGCAGTACCATTTTTAAACAATAGGTGTCAGTATCACATATGGCTCCTTTAATTATTATTTTTTAAGTTAAAAAAGTAGGCAGGACTTTGCTAAAACAAACCAGTCCAAAAATGACTATCCATTTAGGAACCTTTTTTTACCAGACCAAAACACAAGCATCATTTATGCTACAGAATGGTGTGTGTGTGTGCAAAGTGTAGCTGAGTTAAACTATGTTAAAACAATCTTTCATTTGCAGTAGTGAAGCCTCATGAACTCTACGTTTAAAGGAGTCCTACCTGTCTGAGGATGAAGCTGGTGGAGGTGGTGCTGCCATCAGATCTCTTCAGCCGGCTGCGTCTGGAGTAAGTCCCTCTGTTAGCCTGGGGAGGACCAAACAAAGAAATAAAACCCTCTGTTTCATTTTTCTTTTGTATCGCTCCATATTTGCTGTTTCTGCTCCAAATATTCGTCCTGCACAGTCGTCTACATCACACAAAACTCAAGGGCACCTTCCCTCCAGAAACCCCATTAGAACCAACATCTCAGCCCCCGGGGCTGACAGGACTCTGGTTCTCTCCAGCTTGTCCTCTATGATGACCTATTTATCCAAAGACGTTATTGACTCCCTTACCAAAATCCGCACAGATTCACCTCATGTCACCCATTTGCATACGCAGTTAACCTGTTTCAGTGCTTGAGGAGCCAATGAGGAAACACTTCACCTGAGATCCAAGAAGAGGAGCGAAACATGATAAATGACTCCTCGGCTTTTCTTAAACTGTCTGTGGCGTCCTCTCGTTAAGGTCAGGTAAATCAGTGCTTTCATCGTCAGAGCCAAGACTAGACCGCTGTTTGTGCATGTCTTTATAACATTCATTTAGGGGTATACATGTATCAAGTCTTTCTTTATTCATAAATCTGCTCACTGTTTTCTATGAAACTGGAAAATTGTGAGAAAAAAAAAACAGTAATTGAAGTCCAAACCCCAAAAGTTATTCAGCCTGCAAAACAGTTTTATCCCAGCTTTTTTTATCATTGATTTATTTGTTTATTTGACATGCACATACAGTAACATTAGTGATGTGACATTTAAACGTACACAAGTCCCAGATGCACTGCTCTTAGTGTTTATACCAAAATGCTAATTTGCATCACCTGTCCACGCTTTAACATTCTCACAGGGTCTTTAACAGCTTCCTGTATTTGCACAGCTGATGATTATTTTCAGATAGAGCACTGATCGATGAATCGACTGATTGTTTCAGCGTTACATTTATGTATCTGTTTTTAGATTTTCAATTAGTGTGTGTGTTTCCCTGCACCTTTCACATAGTGTCATCAGTCAGAACAAAGCCCCAGTTTATTTATCTATCTATCTATCTATCTATCTATCTATCTATCTCAATGCTCAAGGGGATTTATCTGCATGCATGTAAGGACACTGGGGGTAGAAAAAGTGATGCATGAGAGTAAGCCAACAAATGTAATCCCTGTTCTGTATCACCTCCTATATGAAACAAATTCTGCTTCAGAGCTAAACAATCTTTTTCCTCTCTGGGGAAAACAAAGTGACTTGGATCAGCTCATACATCATGAGTGAAGTTCTGTCAGATAATGGTAAATAATTAAGAGCCCATTTTAATTTCTTTCTGAATAAATCAGATTCTCAGCATACTGCAGGACCTACAGCTTCTGCTTGATTAATGACACCTCAGGGGCTCATTAGCAATGATGAAAAATGTATCTTCAGTTTAACTGGGTGCAGAATGAGGAGTTTAGTGACTATGGGAAGCAGGGCTTATTATGTCGAATCAGTTGTTTTTTTATTTCCAAGTGCTCCCCCCCCTATAATATGCATTTTTCCAATCAATATCATTGGTCGAAGTCCTATTTTGTGTTTTATATGATCCTATAAGTGTCCAAAAGCAAAGATGAAGGAGGAAATTAAGCAGCATCTGTGATTCATGTTCCTACCTGAAACACTGGCTTCTGCATCCCCTCTCCTATCCCGTGACGAGTGTAGATGTGCCGGGACATCTCAGCCAGTTCATCGGTCCAGGGCGGAGGCTGCCGCTCGGTGCCGCTCCACTGGAACTGCTGCGGGTCCGGGGGTGGACAGTGCACCGCCGGCTCCAGCTTGGCTCCGGTTCCGTTTCAACAACAACAGAGGAGAAAGAAAGAAGAAAACAGAAAGCACGGTCTCGGCTGTGGAGATGAATTCCGCACTCTGCAGTAGATCTGCTGCTGCTGCTGCTGCTGCACGGATGAAGCTCGAGCATCAACCTTCCCCCCTCCCCTCTGATCATCACTCAGGGCTTCAATGGTGCTGTGTTCACGGACAGCTCAGAAATTTAGCATTGTAGTTAGAGTTGCACATTAGGGACCAACTATGAAGGACAATTTCAGTATTTTCTCGATCCATCACTTAGCTGTTAAATGTGTTCATTCAGTTTTCCATGGAAACATTAAGCACAATTTAAGTTATCACCATAGTTGAGTCCTGTCATCTCACATAGCCTAATCCATATTTTATATTAAACCTCTACAAAGAATAGCTGTCTTTGTGTGTTTTATAAACGTCAAGACATCCTGGAATATGTTGCATTATTATTTTGTACCAACCATAGAGTGAGGGGGGGCCTTGCAGGAAATCAAATGAAGTTATATATTCTTCACTGAACAGTTTCCTGTGATGTACAATACATCAGTGAAATGTGCATTATATGAAGGACAAGGAAAAGGGAGATTGTGTGGAGTTTAAGTTCAGTTCTAAGCATTTTCTGTATTTCATGCCGGACGGATTCCCATGTCTGTAAAATTGGGCCGGACCAAAGACAATGAGAAAGGTCATCTGTGTCTATTTTTGCATTTAGGGCATTGAGAAGAGGAGTTGGATCAAACTGGGAGAGGCTGTGAGGCGATAGGTGGACTCTATGCAGTAGTCACTTTGCTTTTAAATGTTCTGATAATTTATTTTATATAGATAATACAAATATGATTCTGTTGAGACATATTACAGTATCATATAGATATCAATAGCCTTCATAAAAAAAGCTCAATTTTCTTCTTTTGTGTTTATTCTTTGCAGGGTCTTTTGGTTTTTTTTACTCAAGGGAGTGTGAGTTATACATTCTTTGTTGAAACTTTTCTTTTTCATAAAAGCTTTTAAAATGTTTCATGTAGCCTATGTTTTTTGGGGTCATAATTATTTAATATTATCAAGTTTATTCAACAATTTTTAAGCTGTTTTTATTTCACCATTTCACCTTGTTTCAGTTGCTAAATTATCTGTGTTGTTTTCCAATCTTATTTCATGAATCTTCTTTCATCTAAATGTGCATCCTTGATCTTTTTCTCAGTTAAATAATGACTTACATTGAGCAGTCTATGAAAAGGGCAGCTAAGATTCTGTGTACGTTTGAGACAAATTTGTCAAAGTGAACACTTTCTTTTTCAACTTGACCTCAGAAGCTCTAAACTAACTTACCTACAGCTGGTGTCCCTACATTCATAAATGAGATCGATTACAAAATGTGTGGCTGTAACCAAACAATTATCTGCTTATTTGTTTAAGAGAATAAAAGGAGGAAACCTCCTAATCAAATTGGTTAGGCAATGACTTCAGCAGCTGACTCTGCATGTAACCACAATGCAAATATGGTAATTCAGAGAAATCAGAGGTTTTGTGTTATGTAGACTGTATGGGTTTCATCAACTTTAGTATTTGTTATTAATAACGTTGGACCTATACTGCATAAACATAAGATTTAAATGAAACAATGCTAGGCCTAAAAAGTAAGAGGAAGATTAAAAATGATTGGAAGTTTAGCATTTCGGTTCTTGGATGCTGGATATTGCGAGGAACATTTGAACGCAGCATAAACGTCCCTCATTGTACCAGCATGACCTGGCATTTGGCTTGAGTTCGGCAAACACCAAAACATTCAATTCACTGTGTCAAAACAAAAAAGCCACAAATAATCCTCATGACTGACTTGATAAAGAAAAACCAAAAGCATACAAAAAAGGAGGAATAGCAGCCTGAAGATGCACATTTTGAAACATGTGACTTTTCAAATAGCCTAGGCGTATTTCAAACATCACAGATATGCTGTTTAATTTTAATTTGTAGAAAAACACAATCACTTTATGAGAGTATAGTTGTGTGTTTTTTTTCCACCTAAAAATAAATCTTTAGAGTTTGATGTCAGGAAAAGAACTGGGACAAACACCAGCTGATGAAATCTCCTCACCAGACAGCGCTACCAGCTGCGATGTGTTTCAGAAAATCCCCCCGCAGGACTGCAGAAAGCTTCCACACTGTGTTCACATCCTGGAGGCTATCGTGGTGACCAGCCTGTGGTGCCTGGCCTTCAACAGTTCATAAAAAAGAATAAGAGATTATATACCTGCGTTTTGACCTCAGAAAAGTGGCATTTGAAGGATCCCCGGGGTTTCTTTTTGAAAAGTACAGATCAGAAACTACAGAGAAATGAATGAATGAATAATGTCCTCTGGGTATGTTCGGCTCATTCAACACGTGCAGCTGGTGATGTGTGCAGGGAAAATGGAAAGGCTAATTAGGTGGACAGTTACTATTTTAATCAGCTTCTTCTTAATCACATGAATGTAATTACTGAAAGACATCCAAAGGGAAATGTAGGGAGAGAACAATCTCATCAACAAAGGTCTTTTTTTTTATTATTTCAAAGAATTTTATAAGTTTGCTCTGTTACAAAAGCACTTTTAAAATCCTGGATAAAGGAACTTTTCCTGGAATATTTTAAATATACAGAATTTTTACATAACCAGCTGATTCTGAGACTGAAGTTACTCCCGTGTCGTTCTTTACTTTCTACAGAGACAAAAAGGCATCCAGTGGTAAATAAATGTTTACAAAGCTAAGGTGCAAAGGTCACTGACAAAACCCGGTATTTTACATCTAATATACAATGCCATTTATCTGAGGCGAGTAAAGGAAATATAGACAGTTCAGGACACAACTGACAGAGCTACAGGACTGGATTCTGTTCTTAAGCTGCTCATTAATGATCGCCCCAAAGAAACTCAAAGACAACCCAACAGTCAGTTCAAAACATGATGTCACACTTCTCGCTGAACAAAGATTCTTCAAAAAACAGCAGCTAACATTTTGGGAAAGTTTTGTTTCATTTGTACATTTAGCCCGGACAATCAAAAAGTAAAAGCGGAAGCAAAGTGAGAATAATAATTACACAATCTCCAAAACATGTCAATTACACATGTATAATGTCTCAATATATATATATATCTATAAATCAAAGTACAGGCAATGTCACTGACAGGTTTGAAATGTAAGTGTATAGACGGGAGAAATCTCAGAATCGTGCATTTGCAAAAAAAAAAAAAAAAGGAGTTGAAACGGCTTCAGAAGAGATGGAACAGACTCCACGTTTAAAGAAGAGAAGGCAAGAAGGTTATTCTTCTCTCAGATTAATAAACAGAAAAAACAAAGACATCAAACCAACTTTTTATCAGTTCAACCTAAACATCTGATGATCCTTGGGAAAGATTTACAATGAAGAACCTATTACCTGTAAGCCCCTCCTACAGATACATACGTAACACAAACATACGTAACAAAAACAAACAAACACACACACACACCTAATGTCCTCTTAAATATCTCAAATGTAACCACAGTATGCATTAGAAGGCAGTGAGTTTATGGAAAAGTTTATGTTTTGAACCATTTGCAACAAAAAAAACGTTCAATATTTTGAACGAAAATATATTTTTTTTTTTACTTCGGAGAGTTTGTTCAGAAACCAGCAGCTACAGTGATGGATGCTGGTGCGGAAGAAGGAAGAAGAAAAAAACACAAACACACATACACACACACACACACACACACACACACACACACAGATCCGGCCTTTCAAAAGGACCGCTCACTTCGTCCTGAAGCGAGCACCAACGCCACGTCCCAGAAATTCAATGTGCTGGCTTAGCAGGAAAATGAGCTCTCTAACCAAGTCTTTTAAAATGTTGAGGCCATTTTCACATTAATGCAGATTCATCTGAAAATGCCATTTAGGTGTCATATAAAGTTCAATCCAGGCCGGTTTGGGCCGGTTCAGGCAATAGGTTGCATGTCTGAAAAGGCTGCCATTCACAAACACGTTGACCTGCTCAGTTTCTCCTGGCAACACTAATACGACTGATTTATTCTGGGAAATAAAAAGCAAATACGGGCCTGCTGGATGTCTGTACTTGACATGTCTCAGCTGTGTACAGATATAAACTACAAAGAAAAGAGATGCTTGAGTTGCAATCAATACAGCTAGAGCACGGCTTGAGTAAAGGCTCATGATTTGTTTAAATTTGACTTGCAGTGCTGCTACTTCAGCCCATTTTATTCTAATGTACCAATGTCATTACACTGATTAGAATACAAGCGTCTCAAAGAATAAACATCCAATGCATAACAGCATCTGTGGATAAAGCTGCAGCTACTTTGTTGTTTCACTCCTTCTTGGTGCAGATGAGGTATTGTGGACACAAAGCCAAAAGAGAGACACAAAAAACAGCATTATTTTCACACTGATCTGCATTACTGTGAACATGGCCTGACCCTCTGTAACCACTTCAAAAAACATTTAAAGGGATTAGATGTGTGGGAGTAGCAACAGGGTGAACTATGGATTGCAAAATGCTAATTTCTTTAGAGTTAGACAATGACTGCTGGTTATGTGGTCCTGTCTTGGTGGTGCAAACCCAACTCTTCTTCTGTAATGTTTGTGAAGACGAGCGCTGTGTTCGCTGTCAGCCAGGGAAAAAAAAAAAAGAGATGACAGGAGATCATTCCTGACGCCTCGGGATGTTCAGCCTCACGTACAGCAGCTGCGGAGGACATGCACAGAAAGAGTCCTGACTCAGATTAACAACAGTCCTGCGGAAACACATCTCAGTGTTTTCAACTCTCATGGTGTGTTCAATTCAGCTCATCAGGCACATAAAATGTTTTAAGGAGTGTTGCCAAAGCAACAACATCATCATCATCATACACACAAACTCACACAAGCAAAGCCAAATGAACACACCACAGGAGACTGAAATATCTGATGTATTGTGTTCAGCCCAGGTCTGCTGTCGGTGGGAGTTTTACAGCAGAGGCTGCTGATAATACACTGCTTGCTGCTGCTGCTGCTGCTGCTGCTGAGGAGCCTGGAGAGGAGGAGCAGAGACAGGGTAGGACACGGGAGGCATGTTGGAGTTGTGATAGGCCGACATGTCCATGGCCACGCCCGCCTGTGGTGCGTAAGGAGCTCCAGCTGCTTGGTTCATGTACTGGGCATTCATGCCACTGCTGGGAAGAAAATACAGATGTGACACTTAGAGCACACCGAGGGAAAAAATGAGTCTTAATGTTTGAAAAAATCTGTTTTGAGTGCAGAGAAGTTCATCCTGTAAAATTTATATGAAGGTGTTTCTTGATGTCCTGAGTTTAACTAAATTCTAAAGGGCAGCAGGTACTATTCATGTGTCATACATAAAAACATCAACACAATTATATACTGTGTGTATACAACATTTGAGTCATAAAATGAAACTGTTTCAAGATGAGAACTTGTTTTCCAAATTAACGACTTTAAGCTAGTTATGATATAAATATTAGTTACTGCAATTGATGAAACACTGTAAATCAAAACTTAAGCTCCTAGTCTATGACCCCTGACCTGACCAGTACGCTGATAGCTATCCTATAAGTACACCAACTATCTGAGGTGAGGAGGAGTAAAATGACCTGACCCCTTTGAGTGTCTCTGCAGCCTTACAGGATCTGATTCGGGGTGCAGGGCTATTAACTTGCCTCATGTAGGGAGGCTGAACAGCCTGGGTGCTGGGTGGAGCTGAGACGTTGGGGGGCAGTGATTGCAGTGGTCCGGGCTGGTCGTTGGGTAGGCAGTAGGGCTGAGCGGGAGGACCCTGGGGCATCACCTGAGACATGTAGGGGGCACCAGCTGGGCCAATGTAGCCCTGAGTAGACCAGAGGGAGAGAAACAGGTCTGCTTTAATAAGTGCAATAAATGCTGATTTATATATTTGAAGAAGTGTAAACAGAGTGGTGGATACCACACGACAAAACATGACAGTTAATTGTCCCCTTGGTGAAAAGCGTCTTGAACTCAGGTGCTGCACACATTTAGCAGCTTACATACTGTAGACTGTAAAGTGCTTAGGAAGTAAGATAACCAGGTGTAAATAACCATCGGCTTCTCTGTTGTTTTAAGGTTACTAATTTAAAGGAGCTCGTTCTCTGTTAGTGGTTCTTTTTGTTTTTAAATCCTTGAGCTTTTTGGTTAAAAACTGGTTTCCACTTTTTTAATTCCAGGCTCATTATTAATTGTTGTTCCCCGCATCCCCTAGCAATCTGGGGAATGTAACAATTACCTGTACAACCATGAATAAAGAAGATGCATAACCTACTGATTAAGAACAAAACTAAAGATTTTCTCAAATGAAACTTTGTTTCTGAATGTATAAACAAAGACTAATTCTGTCCATTTCCTCGCACTGTTGAGCCTTAAAGCACTAATAAAAGAGAAGTCTACCACTGAAAGGTCGGCCTCCAGAAAGTGTCTGGGTAGTGGGAGTAAGATACAGAATGTGAGATTTAAACACCCAATCGTTTGATAAATAAAGTACAGACTGTTCCAGTTAGTCAGGTAGTGTTGCTGGATTATATTTCACACCTTTAAAACACACACACACACACACACACACACACACACACACACACACACACACACACACACACACACACACACACACACACACACACACACACACACACACACACACACACACACACACACACACACACACACACACACACACACACACACACACACACACACACACACACACACACACACACACACACACACACACACACACACACACACACACACACACACACAGGTGCATACTTCAGCTGTTATAGAATAATATATAAGTGTAGTTTGGGGATCAGCAGTTTCAGGATCTTACTGTTCTAACTTTAAGTGCTTATTTTTATAACTTGTTATAGTTATTAATCCTTGTTGTTGCAGGTGAAAGAATAACCCAGGCAGGGAAGTGCAGTACTCTGCAAAAACAAACGGATGAAGGGCAGAAACAAATAAACATATAAATAGATAAATGGAGCAGCACTCTGGTGCCGGCCTGCCCAGTGAAGTGGACATTTTTCCACGTCTCGGGGGAGAGACAGTGACATCAATCATTACTGGGAAAAAACTGAAGCTGCCAAGAAAAAGGCAGGCAGCCTCCGACTCTCCGGGGAGGCAGAAAAGGCTGACTGAATGTCAAGCTATCTGGACGAGTATAAAAGACGCTAAATCAACGGTTTCTCCGGTTAAATATAACACCAAAGGGAAGGATCTGAGGAATACAATGTGATGTTAGGAGATGGGAACAATAGTGTGGCTGCTCCTCTGCATTGGCTTTCCTTATAATACAAATAAGACCGTCTCATTAATAGAATCAATGGCATCGATAACACAACAGTAACAGGTTGGACGTACCGTGGGAGGGCGGGGAGGTAGTTAACGCACAGTTTGTGAAAACACAACACCGCATTAGCAGAAAATATCTCCAGTCATCAGGACTATTTATGAACTGTGAACCAAACCTTCGACTGGATCACTCTTTAAATTATGTATGACTTGATGCTGCTTTTATTGACTCTTCATGCATCACAGAGCAGAGAGAAGAGGACTACAGTAAATAAAAACATCACCATCAATCATTTGATTCAAAGTGGCAGCATTCATGAAATCAACATTTTACTTTCATAGGAAAATGTTTATGTTTTAAATCTTTATTCAGCATTGTGGTTACTTATTTTATCTTTCTACTATGAGAGAAATATTTCTTTTCATTTCATCTTTTGCTTGAGGACGTCCTGATACAAGCCCACGATTTCATACGTTTCCAGCAAATATCTGAACATTTTTTTTTTTTTTTTTTTTTGTCGTTTTTGCTCCAAATATTTTCTGTTTGTGCAAAAAGAGTGGCTTGTTGATTCAAAAAGGAGACATCATCTACAGATTTGTTTTAAATATCAGTTGTGCATGATTCCTTAAATTATTAGAGCTTAAAAATAATTTCCTAAAAATAAATATGCAATGACTGAAGGAAGAATGTGCAACATTCAACTAGAGTGAGATGTGTCAGTCCTGATGGCTGTGTTGTTGTCTGAGTCATATCTTCAGCGTGTTTATGGACGGGACAGCCGGCTCCTCCCCTTGCGCATAGAAGTTGTTTAATTGAGGTACTAGAGAAAAGAACATACTGAACTCACTGCTCATTTGAATCACGGTCAGTCCGTGTTAATTTACATGCAGTGTGAAGCTACGGGCTAACTTAAGAGTGCCTCCATTAGCCTGCTAATACACAACACAATGCAGCTCGAGATAAGGACGATTTTGTCCGCCGCTTGCACTTTGTGCTTAGAGCTTAATCATGGTGCGTTCCCATTTGATGACTCCTTTGTGCAAACGCAAGTGGAGAAGGGTTGGAGGTGTGTTGCTGTAGGAGAGCGGAGGATTCAGTGTGGCAGAGGTGACACCAAACAGCAGTTTGTTTTGGTTTCATGCTGGTGCTCAAGGGCGACATCTACCGGATCAAAAAGTCGCACATTCTTCCTTCAACTGCCCCAAAGTTTCTGCTCCTTCATCTGTATTTGTGTTTGCTTAATTCAAACCATTCAACTTTGAGGGGCCGGGGTCAGGAGCTTTTTAGCATGGGGGGGTAAAAATCAAAGGTGGTACATTATTGGAAAGAGTTTGAGAACCACTCCTTTTATCCCATTACCGATCGACAGTATTGATTTGAAGCATGAAATACTTTATTTTTATTATAAAACCAATATTTGTCTTGACTAGTTCGGAAACTACACCCCATCACAAAGTGTTCAATAAACGAGCTTCCCTCTGGGAATGCATCTTAATTTGAAAATGATCTCGCGGATGAGCTCGGTGCACATTGTTCTGTGCTTTCATTCGGTTATGTCCTGCTGCTCTGTGATTAATACATTGATTGCCTGATTGATTCAAGGCAGGCGTGGAGTTTAAATGCCCTTTAATGAAAAACGACATTAATCAGGTGATCGACTGGCAAAGGACAAAAAGGAGTGAAGTATACAGAGTGCAGAGTGCAGAGCAGGACGTGTCACATGTTATCAATTTAACATCACAAATACATTAAACCTACAGTTTACATTAAGGTAAAACAGCAGCTGCATCCTAACCTCCATATTGGTTTCATCAGGTCAGATAAGCTACAGCCGCCCCGCACAGGGAACATAAACGGAGGTCTATTTGAGCATTAGAACTTATTTTGGTCAATTCTTATGCACTAATTTATGGCCTTTTAGTATAATTTTCTGATTATATTTTACTCTTTTGTCCTCTTTCTGTATTTTCTTTTTAGATGTAACTTCTGTATTTGTGTATTTTGCACCAATTCACATCAAGGATTGATCATTCAACTTAACTCACTTACAAACCCCTGGACTGTGTAGACACAATGTCAGCCCAGATAGAGAGCCGCCCTGCTGCTGCCCACTTTTATATACTATCATATTTCATTATAAAGTCCTATATTAATGTTTTTTAATAATAAAAGGCTAACTGAAGTGTGGGCCTCAGCAGCCACCTATGCAACTGAAAAATACAAAAACACGGCACCCCTCAACATGTCCTCTTAATTTTACTTTCACAATGGGCGTCTGTGTTGTTTGCTGTCAGCTAACAGACGCTTGTTCGAGTGAACATCCCCGGGGATAATTCATGTCTTCTGATAAATGCAGAAGTAAAAATAAAATCAATGCTAAAAATAACTTTAAGTCACTGATATGGACTTATACTTTAAAAAGAAGGACGGAAGGTTTTCTGACCTGCATGGCTGCAGGTGGGCCGGCTGGGCCGTACTGTGTCTGCATCTTGGAGTAGGTCGAGTAGTACGGAGCCTCGTTCATGAGTTTGTTGTAAAGCTCCAGAGCCTCCAGGACTTTTACATTCAACTCTGACAACTCTGAGTGTTTCCTGAAACACAAAGACAAGAATATGTTTACCTGTAGAAAACTCAAATTGGCCTCTGATGCTTTTAAACTCACTGATATCTGAATTCTTTAAATAGCTACATGTATGTTAGATAATCTCAGGGACTAAACTAGGCCTCTAGAGATTTAGTAATATATAACACTACCTGTCAATCTCCTGAAGCTTCTCATCAATCATCGGGTTCATCTGTTCACATGCACCTGTAAGATATTTAGAGAGAGAAGAATCAGAAGGCAACAGTTAATCTGCTTCAGTCGTGACGGGTAGAGCGGGGAGATTTACACCAGCATTAAGGTTTTTACCCTCCAGATGGATCAGCTCCGCAGAGTCAGGAGCCGGATCTGCAGGATCTGCATTCTGCAGCAGTGCCAGCGTGCTGTCCATCTTCCCCTGCACGGAGAAATACAATAAGGTTGAAGTGAAGATTGTCTGAGGGATGATCCAGTTTTTAAATGAATGTGCACTGAGGAAATTAAGTACCTCATCGATGAAGACGGGCTCAGGCTCGACTTTGGTCTCTAGGCTCGACTCTTCTGAGCTGCACGTCTTTTCGACATAAGCCACTGTGGAGAAAGAGGTTCAATTAGCACTTCTAAAATCCTTAATCTCAAGTGGGTCAAATCAAACTGTGAAGATTGCATATGTCATTATTCTTTCTAAAAATGTACAAAACTTATCCCAGATAAACAGCGGAAGACAAACCTGGCTCCGGATCAGCATTCAGATTATTCGTGACAAAGTTGGAGGGGAAAAGGCCGACTCCTCTGTGGTTCTCTCCTTTCCACCAGTTTGGATCGCTGCAAATAGAAATCATGAAGCAGAGGAAGAAACATTTAGACATGTGCTTCTAAAAGTGGGCCATACTGGGTGAGCATCTGACAGTTTCAGAACAGCAAGCTGATTCACAACATCAAACGGTTGGATTAAATAAAAATGAATTCTGTACTTATGGTGTCTGCAAAAGTCAGCTGCTGAATGAGTCATACAGAGTCTTTTTTTAAGATTTAAAGTCTTAAAAAGTGGCCGTGACTTTATTTGTGTTCCTTAGATTTACATAATTCTCAATTTTTATATCCAAATTTAGCGAGAAAATCAGGAGGGCAGTATAAAAAGATGTAACTCGTTGACATTTTATTTTCACAGTTGAGCAGCTTTCTCAGATATAATGATCCGAGAGTGGGGATAAAAAAAAGTATGCACTACAAAACACAACATGCACAGCCCATACTCTGTATATTCAAGCTCTTCATTTGCATGTGCAAACACTGGAAAATATTGGACAGAGCACACAGGCATGTGTAAATATATCCTCTATTGAAAGTTCTGTGAGATTAATAGGTTTGGACTCAGTCTTCTGGAAGCTAACACACCATTGCATTATTAGCTTTATGAAAGGACGGCTATATTACACAGCTGATGTATTAGACTGCATGTAACTGAAGAATATAGAAGATAAGTGATCACTGTTTTGAATAAAAGTTATCATGACGTCTGACAGTCTGGGTCTGGAGTTAGTGTTGGGAGTGTTATGAAATATCACCTGTCATCCAGAACCAGAATAAGTTCTCCGGTTTTGAAGGTCAGCTCATTATCTTCAGCCGCTTCAAAGTCGTACAGCGCACGCACCTTCCGTGCCTCCTGCCCCCCGCTACCGTTGGTATAGTTCGGTGGGTCCGTGGTCATGGTTAGGGGCCGTGTCTCCGCCTGCTGCTTCGTCTCCTGCAGGGACAGCTCGATGGCTGACAGAGGAGGAGGTTTGGTTGGAAGAGGAGGAGTGAACAGAAGCGTCAAAAACACATTATTCAGACTACAAACAGCGCTCAGAAGACTGCTTGAATGTGTAATAAAATACAGGCACTAATCAAGCTTCTGATGCTTGATCAATAATCAAATCTTAATCAATAAAACAGCATTTATATGTGTAGGAAGTGATGCTCCAAACAACAGTGAAGTATATAAAGGATGGTCAAAGTGTGTGTGCAGCTGAATGATGTCATCTCACTTTACCTTTAGCCAGGGCGTCATCGTCTGATGTTTTGCTCACAGGCGCCGGTGTGTTGACCTTTGTGGCGGACCCCTGTGGTTAATACGGAAAAATAAGGTCACATTTGTGTGTTTGTGTGTGTGAGTTTGTGTACCAATTGTTCATACTGGGGTTATTGAGTGAAACACTTAAGACTTCAAGCAAAAACTGATTTCAAGTGACTGTAATGCCACCTGCTGTTCATCTGGGGTATTAACTGTTATTGAGAGATATGACTCTGGTAACAGAAACCCTCCTCACAGCTGTCTCGTTATCTTTCATCCAAGGCGACCTAAGGCAGCCCTCTGACCGGACAATCAGGTCAGAGTGGTGTCAGTACTGCATAACAAGTCTTCACACAAGCATGTGTAGAGCTGGCTAACTAGCAGGTAAATGTTTACAGAGGCTGTTTCAATGTTGCTTTTCCACATACAGAATATGAACAACACAAAAGTGAACACTGAGGAGCATTTACAGGCTGAACTAACCATGAGCTTTATAATGTTGATATTTGACACTGAGTCAGTGTTGGATGAAATGCTTTTGGTTTTGTAGCTGAGAAATGACTACGTGAACAGAATAGTGAACTTCAGGTTAATAGTTTACATGGTGCATAATAAGATACTTTTTATTACTAAAATATGCATTATGCCTTTGGTTGAACAAACAAGCGTACTACAAATGATTCTCCAACCAGACTTTCAACTTCAAAACTGTGATTTCAGAACTGTAAATATATCTGACCCAAAATTCAGTGGAGAATGGAAATGCTCTGATGCTACTTGTAAAAATCAGAGCATTAAAAAGCCCTGAAGTAGGGGCGCTGGTGGCGCTGTGGTTAGTGCGCGCCCCATGTATGGAGGCTATAGTCTTCCAAGCGGGCGGCCCAGGTTTCCCGCATGTCATTCCCCAATAGCTCTCCCTGATTTCAGACTCTATCCACTATCCTATCTCTACAATAAAGGCCCTAAAAGCCCAAAAACACATCTTTAAAAAGCCCTGAACTATTCACACTTTCACATAACATCAGGTTGTACTTCTACCCCCTATTTCCATGAGCCCGTGATATATTTGGGTTGAATTCGGCAGTAGCTCTAGTTCTTGGGTTGGACCAAATCTGGACATTGGTCTGGTAGCTGGAGAGGTGCCAGTTCACTTCCTGAGAACTGCCGAGGTGGTGCCCCTTGAGTAAGGCACTGAACCCCTCCACCAGCTCAGGAGCCCTAGCTGTGTGCAGCCCCCTCGCTCTGACATCTCTCCATTACTGCATGTCCATAGGATCCTGTTTGTGCATGTGTGTGTATTTCAGCCTGTGTGTGTAGCATGTTCAACAACAGAGTGTAAAATTTAATTATTTCTTCTTCTTCCTCTTCTAGAATTCAGACAAAAAACAACCAGTGCTTCATGTCTTTTTTCCTAACTTTAGATGCGTTTGTAAAATGAAATATACTTAAAAATTACACATAAACACAACAGAACGTCAATAAAGATAATATGAGATCACAGGCACAAATGGAAGAGAGAAAAGCCGCCTCCAGCTGAGTACTAATTTGTGTCAGATGGGTAAAGAGTTTTCACATTTTGCTAGTGCCGCCATAAAGCAGCAGCCTGTGGTTAAGTAAACAATGTGTAACAACAACAGAGAGGTACACAACAGGGACTGGAACACTTTGTTTGTTTTACATGCTTCATAATGAGTGGGCGGGGGGAACAAAACGACCTGCATGCTGTCTAAAGATGACATTAAAGTTCAGCATGACTGACAGTCAAAGATAAACACTTGGAAGCTTTGCAACAGCTTGAGTCACTCTACCTGCTGCTGCTGCTGTTTGCTCATCAGCTGATCGAGATTAAATGTCACTCCTGCAGCCTCATGTGCCACCTGCTCTCCGTTAACATCCCATAATATGCAGCACATCTTCAAAGCTGCACGGAGCTCAGCTCAGTGTCAGCAAAGTGAGGATGAGACAGGAAATGAAATCCCAGATACTTTAGATGATAGCTGCAGGGATGTTTATTTATATTCTTAAGTGTGTAGGGGAATAGACTATTTTAATGATGTTACTGTTATGATGCTGAGGATTCAGATGTAGGTCACCTGAGAGCAGAGTCCACTTCAACTCTTGACACACCTGATGCTGTTACACAACAAATCACACAGACATCAACAGAAAAAACACACAGCTCTGTCCACAATGATAACAAACCAGTCCTCAGAGTCCTGATCCTGGGACACATCCACAGCATTATGGGAAATATGTGAAGAGGAAATTCCACTGTAAGCTGCTACCATATAAACACAGACAGACAGACAACCCCGCCCAACCTGAACCTCCACACTGGTAACACATCGGTCTGCGGGGAAACCACAGCTGTTAAAACAGCCTCAGGCTGGACACAAAGCACACACAGCCCCAAACACACACACGCTTGTTTTGGTATTGTGGTCTGAAACTGTATTTAGGGGAGGAAAACCAGAAACAAAAAGGAGTGTCAAAGAGATGCTTTAACACGACACATGTTGTCAGTCCAGTCAGTTTCCATCACATGAGGAGAGAAGTAAATATAATTCAACTGGATGAAACAAAAGAATGTGTAAACTGTCTGCAACATCCGTTTAAGTAAGACCATCTTGTAGTTCCTTTTTGCACAATGAAACATGTTATGTGTCGAAATGAGAGAATAAGTCTTCTCCATTGAAAACAGGGTGGATGAAGTGAATGCTAAATTGTTTTGTACTGGAATTACACATCAGGGATGTCCCTACAGATTGACTGAAGGCACGCCAGCCTTTGACTTTCCCCTTTCTTTGTATTCGTTGTGAAATTCTCACTTTCACAATGTGTTTGAATGTCATCATACCTGTGAGGACGGGGAGGGGAAGCTGATGCCCTCCTCTTTCAGAGACTTGATGGTTGCACCGATCAGGCTGAGTTGTGGATCTTTCTGGAAGTCCTCTGCCCACTCCACCATCAGAGCCTTGAGCTTTTCACACACCCTGGAGTGAGCCTACAGACGACAGGCAAACAATCACCGGTGATGCCACAAAGTTTATGTGTAAGTAACGCATTCAGGAAAGATGAGTAGGTGAGCACATCTGTGAGAACAACACGGGTCACGAGTGTACAAAGAGATGGCACACATAAAGAGTTATTCAAATCAAACAAAACTGCCAAGTTTACCAGCAAAACAAACAAGAGATGTGTACATACCCGGCTCAGCACACTCCGTACTTCACTTGCAAACTCTCTTGAGCAGATCTCCAAATGGAATATTTTGCCGCAGTTTGACACACAAGCACTGAGCAACTACAAGAGAAAGAGTGGGAAAAAAATAAAAACAAAATTACACATTAGGAATTTTTAGTATTATTGTAAAGAAAGACAGGTTTTTAATGTATAACCAACCTAAAGGGATCTTTACTGCTGACATAACCGGATAATAAAAGTATGAATTAGTAGAAGTTTTAAACGTTTCTCATGACAATAGGGCTTGAATCATGTGAGTG
This sequence comes from Labrus mixtus, assembly GCF_963584025.1. NCBI lineage: Eukaryota > Metazoa > Chordata > Actinopteri > Labriformes > Labridae > Labrus > Labrus mixtus. Next base: position 1,349,283 of record NC_083624.1, read on the forward strand.
AATGTAACCTGAGCTGTAAATACAGAGCATGTGACACTTGCTCATGATGACTCAGACAGAGGCAGAATCAGCTCTCACATTACTCATTGGACTGAAATCCTCCCCGTTACAAATCTTCCACTTGACTTTGTGGCGTCACTATCGGAGTATTAGAGGAATTACAACCCCAACGGCAGCAGCATTTCTCACAACTACATGGGGCAGAAGTGTTTCAAACTCCTCAAATGTATTTCACTTTCTTTCTGTCTTTCTGTGTTTAAAAATGGTTTCTCGAAAACTGGGGGTTTAAAATCTATTTTATGTTGAACATCTTGTTCAGACAGATGACGATAAATACAGCGTGCTACTGAAACTTCTTTCAACATTTTCAGCAACACGACTGTCTTGAACACAAGTGTTGGCCTGACAGAGAGATATTTCAGAGTTTCTACCATCTTCATGTAATGATTTTTTAACTGTTTGTTTTCTAAAGCTCTTTGAAATCAACTTGTTTTTTTAATGACAAGCTTGTTTTAACTTTCTTCAATTCAGTGAGGCACATAATAACAAGTATTTTATATTGGGTAAATCTTTTTTAAGCTTTGGAGGAAGTTTTTGACCCATCTAAGTTTCTGGTTACTCTAAATTGGTATGTTTTTTTTCTTACATTTGAGAAAGTTTTTTGATATAGAATTGGAAGCTTGCATCAAGCAGATAACTAAAATGTCTACCTTTATTGACGCAGGCTGTGTCGAGGACATGGAAATTTTACAGTGGAGATAAAGTAGCAGACTTACATTGAGCGCCTGCATGGCGACATGAGGCACTTTGTGGTTCACTCTCTTCATAATTGATCTCAAGCCGTCCTTTGGTCTGAAAGAGAAGTGAACAGAACACAAATGATTGCTCGTGCTCGTACAATAACTGACTTTATAACACACTCCTTACAGTAGAGATGATCCTGTGTGCAGGCCCTGATTGTTTTCACACTGAAGGTCTCATACAGCATTGTGATTGACAGGTGAACAGTCCAGGGTGTTACCCCGCCTCTCGCCCAATGACAGCTGGGATCGGCTGCAGCCCTGCGACCCCAAACCGTAAAAGTGGTGTAGACAATGGATGGATGGAGATCTTATACAAATGTACTTCCCTTTAACAAGTAACCTATTTGTCGTTGCTGCTCATATCCTATTCAGCTCTAGATGCTTTGAGTGAAATGCCTTTTCTCCAGCTTACCCATTGGCCGTCGTTCCAATCTTATCACAGATGTCCATAATGAGCCCCCAGTCATCTGTGGTGTTGTTTTCATTGGTTGCCTTTTCTGTAAATGTGTCAAACAAGGAAACAGTGCATGATGATCTGATGAGGATATATCTTTACTGGAATCACAGTTTCTTATCTTTAGACATAATATTATCTTGGGCAGGCCTGCCAGCCACAGCGGGTAAATGTTATAGCAATGAATAGCAATGTTGAGCTGCCACATTTTTGGAGCGGAGCAATGTTGGGTTGAGCCAACTAAATTTCACATTTAATGTGTTAAGTGGGTCTTGAAACATTTTAACTTGTGATCAGATTAGCAGGAGACAGCCTGAGACAGGAGACTTTACAAACTGCAGCATTGTCATATACAAAGAGGAATTCACTTATGTGCCAATTTTCTATTAAAATCCTGAAACCAGTCATTGCCATCATCTTGACTCTACACCACTCGGAGAGCCAGTTAGGTGAGACAGCGCACCATTGTCTGATAGAACGAGAACCGTGGTGTTGCAGGGACTGATAAGTAACATGACCAGGGAAGTTTGCATGAAATTTTGATAACACAACTATTTGGAAATAATTTTTACAACGCAAATAAATAAGCTTAGGCGTCATAATTAACTGACTCGATGCAGCCAAAAGCTTAATCGTTTAATGATCAGTCTTATTACACTGTTTTTCCATTTCCATTCATCTGCAGATTTATGCCCATTGAAATGTTTGGTTTAATACCATGTCACACAAATGCAAGTCATAAAAAGCTAAAGGTAAAGGTGGATGTTTCAACACAGACACTAGACACTGTTTTGTCATAATAGGTATTAGGAATTCCAAGTTACCCATCAGACCCTCTGACCCAGTATGAACCTCCCAGACCTCTTAGGTCCGCTGGTTCTGGATTATTGGCCGTTCCAAGATTAAAAACTAAACATAGTGAAGTCCCATTTAGCACCTATGCTTCTCAATTTTGGGACAAATTGCCTGAGGAGCGAAGATTAGAAACACTGCTTACTATTTCTAAATCCAAGATAAAGACTTGCCCGTTTGGCATGACTTTTTATTTAATATTCTTTCAGATTAAATGTTATCCTTAATGAAAAATGTATACTTTGTTGTAGGGCTGGGAAATATATCGAGTTTTTAAGATATATCGATATATTTTCAAACAAGATATAGGGTAAGACAATATCGTTAATATCATTAAAATAACGTTATAGAGGTGCCAGTTCACCTTTTTCTCATCTCACTGATGATGACTGTCTGTCCCTCTTTACCCTGCTCCTCTCTCTCTCTCTCTCTTTTATTGTATTTAAGGAACATTTTTATTTTATAATATTAAATTCACAAACAGGTTGTTTATTTTTCCATGTGTTTTCACTGTTAATAAAATACATATCGATAGTATCGCCATTCAGCTAAACCAGGGAGGGGCAACTTTGGTCACGGCAAGGGCCACATTCAATTAATTCTCCCTGCCAAAGGGCCAAATTGTAGTATAACAAAAACGATCAATTATGAATCAATTATTTTAAAAAAATCAATTATGTCTCAAATTTAACTCAACATATGCCAGTGATCAAATATTACTATGGACGTATTTCTGGTTTTCATGATTTCATCACAGATTTTGTCACATTTTCTTCATGTATGTAAAAATTGACCTGAGGGCCACGTCGAGGGTTGATGGGGGCCGCATGTGGCCCCCGGGCCGCCAGTTGCCCACCCCTGATCTAAACAATATCGAGATATGAGTTTTGGTCCATATCTCCCAGCCCTACTTTGTTGTACTGTTTTTAACGTTATTGTTTATTTCTTGTGTGTTTTTCAAAATAGTTGTAACTTTTCTTTGTGTGTGCACTTGGTTACCTTGGTTTGGAATATTAATAAATCTCATTATTATCATAGATTATTATTATTATAATTCTCTTTGTTTCTGTAAAACACTTTGGGTTACACTTGGCATTAAAAGTAATAAATCAATAAATCAATATGCCTGGCACAACACCTTTAGATGTTGACTGAACTACAGCAGTAATTAACACAACAAACACCTTTAATGTTGACTAAAAATCAGATATCTACACAATTCTTTGATAAACCGTTTTATGATGATGATAATAAACATGAATAACAGACTGTCGTTTGTCAAAGAAAATGAGCTGACTGACTATCTGAACTTTAGTTAATGACAACCAGACAGGCCGACAAAGTAACAGCGACTTGTTGTTGTTGTTGTTGTTGTTGTTGTTGTTGTCGACACCGGCAGCTAAACTTAAAATGCCGCAAAGAACCGAAGAAATCAAGCTAAGCTAACGTTAGCTTCAAGTGTTGTTGGCCCTATCGTTAACTGACTCACTGAAAACACCAAATAAAAAGCACTTCACTCACCAACATCTTGGTCAAATGGATTTTGGGCAAACAAAGGCATGCTAACGAATTAAAAAAGAGCAAGACAATTTGAAGAAACAACAAAAAATGTATGTTTTCCTGACTAAACCTAAACAAATATCTCTTCCTTGTCCATTAAACTCGCACTAGTTGCTCTTCCGGAAAACTTGGCTGCCCTCAATAATGCCTGAAGACAATTTTTTTTAATTTTTTTTTTAGACGTCGCAATGCAGGGATTTAATCTTTTTTTTTTTTTATTTCAATTCGTCTTGGGCTTTTAATTCTTTTTTTTTGTTTACCTTTTGTGTAAAATACTTGTTGTTAACATGTACTCTTAAAATATTACACACAATGCACTGAATTCATTCTGACGCTCGATGTTCCTTATGTAAAAAAATATAAGGAAACACTGACATCTAGTGGAGAGAAGAAAAAGTGGCGAGAAAGATCTGGTAGCGCATAATCAAGACTGCATACCTCCTCCGGTATAATTTTTACATTATTGTATTTTTTTATTTAACTGATATGAATATGTTTGATTTGATTTTTAACTTCTATTTTTATTTTTAATAATTATTTCCCGTCCCCTGTTTTCTTGAGCTGCTGTAATGCACAAATTTCCCCCACAGGGGATCAGTTAAGTTTATCTTTATCTTTATCTTTATCTTTATCTTTATCTTTACAAGTCCAATCAATTCAATTACAGGTGTTCTGCCAAACAGTGCCAACTATTGATATATGCTACCATGCGGCTCTGTGTAGTATGGGGAGCACTGTTTGATAGGGGCTTTCCGTCTAGGCTATATTGAAATGCTTCCTTTAAAATCTTAAATACAGGTTTATAAGATAAGATAAGATAAGATAAGATAATCCTTTATTTATCCCACAATGGGGAAATTTACAGTGTTACAGCAGCAAAGAGCAAAGATTACAGACAAAAAGTGAACACAGTACAATTTAAATAAAAAAAGAAAAATTAAGAATGTACAAAAAAATAGATACAAAAAAATAGATTTAAAAAATAAAAAAATAGATCAGCTATTGACAAAAGTGTAGATTATTATTATTATATTCTACAATTCACTTAGCAGACGCTTTTATCCAAAGCGATGTACATCATATATAGTATCCAATATCCAGTAGTATCCAGTATCTAGTATCCAGTATTATATAGTATCCAAACATGCTTCTTGTATACAGAACAAATTAAACGAGTATTTTGTTTCAAAGTTATTCTGTACTGTGAGTATTATTTGATAGGGGATAATTGTCCAGCGACATACCCTTTCTCTGAAATATTAAATAATAGAGTAGCCTACCGAAACTTGCTCCTCATACTCTGTGCATATGGAGTGAGTAGTGAATTACTACAAAGTTATTTTGTTTAAGTTGCATTGTTTTACTAAACACTTTAAGTGTTTACTTTTGTCTCAAAGTGTGGATATTACAGACGAATTGGCTCAACTGCACAAAGACTTGTAACTCTTCAGTCTCCAAATTTTAGAACAATGTTACCGACAAGGTAATCAAATATACTTTTTAAGGTAGATTTCAAATTTCTCCTAACAAATTCCAACATTTTATAATTATATTCATGTTTCAACATGGTGAGAAGCAAACATTTTTTTTAAATTGTACCAGCACTGTTTTTATTTAACTGATTTGATTTCTTCGTTGCTTTTTGGTGTTGTAGTTTTATAATGTTTTATAATAACTGGGGCCCCAAGCAGTTGCCTGTTGACAAGCAGCACCTCTTGGCATGTAGTCTAAACGAACAATAGAGGGCGCTATCACAAAGCGTCTTAATCAGAAGAATTGACAAAGAGTACAAACTCGGCTCAAGATCGTCCATGCGCTACGAGTACTTTTAATGTTTTCGGATACCTTTGGGTGGAATGAGCAGTGCTGAATAACATATTAACTTAAAAACTTAAAAGATAAAGTCGACTATTACGGGAAGGTGCACCAATTTTAATGGTGGTATTTGAGTGAGAGCATTTCATTGCAAAGGCGGAAGTAAAGTGGAGTGAATCCTCTCGCTACAGGATTAGACATCCGGGTCTGGCCCCAGTTCGTTTCCTGACTCGGTGAACCTGACAGCCACCGCCGTCCAGACGAGGACCAAAGACCGTTGGGGGTTGCAGTCATGTCGGCAGCTGCTCCGGGGACCAGCAAGGCGGGACATAGCGATGTGGTCCAGAAGAAGAAGAAGGGACCCGGTGCCCTGGCCACGGCTTACCTGGTCATTTATAACGTTGTTATGACAGCGGGGTATGTAGCGTGTTTCCTCCTCGTGCTAATGCTGCTTTGTAGGAGTGTGTGTGAGAGGACTGAAAATGGGAGCAAGATCTCCCTGTTGTAGTGTTATTTTTGGGCTGTTAACCTGCAAATTGCACTTAGTTATAATTGGAAACAGGGCAAGCATGCTGTGTAGTGACATAAATTTGAGTCTGCGTGCCCCACGTTCAACGGTTTCTGCAGATTAACGTCAGACAGACACTCGGCGTGCACATGAACTGTGACTGACAGGTCACCACATCGCATACAATACAGACATAATAATAAGACAGATGGTTTATTGTCCGCACCTAGACCCATTTACACTCTATGATCTAGACGTCTTCTGCAGAAAGGGCGTCTTTTCTCAATGCATTGTTATTTATTATTCATATTTATTTGGTTATTTCTGCAGGTGAACGACTGAATTTGATTTTTTACTTATACGTAAAAAAAGGAAACAAATCTAAATAAAAAAAATCCGAAAGGAAAAAGATTAAAACTATTGGGCTATTCGTAACTTACTAACAAATCAATGTCAAAAACAACGCCTGATAAAAAGATGGTTTGTCTTTTCAGAAATGCTCAGTAATGGTAACCAAATAAAAGTCAAGACTAAAATCGAAACAACTAATTGATAAAAAAAAAAAAAAAGAAGACTAGATTGACTTTAAAGTAATCTAAAACAGCCCTAATGCAGATTTTGTATTTGTAATAATATCATAAATATGTGTTTAAGTTGTTGTGAAAAGTTTACCTATCCAACCTTGCAGACGTGTTTTTTTTTCTATCTTCAATTTTAAGGATACTTTGAGTGTCAATTTATGTTTTAATGAAAAAAAAAAAAATCAAAGACAGTTGCAACTTTAGTTAAGATCCCCTGTGTTACTTTAATGTTAAAGTGAGGGTCATGTCAACTACTTAGAAACATAGACATAAAATTATCCTAAAGAGTCTCCCTGTCAGAATTTCCTATATAAATAAAAATACAGCTTTTTTAAAACTATCAAACATAAAAAAAAAGGCTATATGAAATGAATGTAGCTAAATAAACTTTAGTAAAATAAAATAAGTGTGCAAAGGAAATGATAGTGGTTGCCTTTTGTGCTAACATTTAGATTGTGCTTTTAATCCATTTTGCAGTAAAAATAACATATTGTACGTTTTTTCTTCTATTTACTTTACTATAAACTCTACTATACAGCGTGATAAATTGCAGTGTGTGCAGTGGTTTTTACACAAAATTGTTACAATTTAATGATGTGTAATAAAGAACAGACACACATATCTTTATATCTCTGTTGCCTTGCTGAAGAATCTGTGTGTGTGTGTTTATTGCACTGGGTTTCAGACTGTTGCACAATTGAATGGTGGGTGTTGTGTGCTCCCTGTTCCAACCAGTTAGGTCACATTGTGTGTGAGTCTCAGTTTTGACGGGCCATGCATACAGTGCTTGCTTTGTATTGAACACACGTTAGGGTGTCGTACATCCACAGTTTCCCTCAAATGCAGAGGCTGCATTCAGAGCAGCTAAGCAGACAGTTTCTGCCCAACAGGCTCAGATATTGATATTCATGCCGATGACTGAGATTGACTCCTAATAGATGCAAGCAACATTTTTCATTCTGTGAAAGCATCGAGTGAATAAAATCTTTCACTCTGGCCCAGGGCTGGTCTAGCTAAAAATCTCAGATTTACTTGTACTTTCATTTGCTCTGACTTATGTGTTGAAGGAGCGAGTCTAATTGATGTAATGGATTGGTTTGCATGATTATAGAAACTCTTTGATTGTTTGTTTGTTTTCATCACTTCTCTTACCATGCATCAGATCATTTACCTGTTTTAATATCACCTATCAGCTAGTTTTTAATATTTATACTTAAAAAACAATACATCTTTCCCTGAAAGTATGAATTTCATTTGACCTAGTTGATCAATGTTTGGACTAATTTTAACCTGGTTGTCGTACTGAGATATATTACATTAATATTGTACAACATAAATCTTCATTTCTGAACGTCTTCAGCTTGTAGATGCTAATTACAGCTACGGTAAAGAAAACAGTGACTGACACTTCTACATTTTCTGTTTGTATGATCTTCCAGTACAAGCTGCTGCTGTTTACTACTGCTGAAAGGATTCTGTGTTTTTTGTGTTTTTCAGGTGGCTGGTGATAGCTGTGGGTCTGGTCAGAGCTTACCTGGCCAGAGGAAGCTACCATGGGCTTTACTACTCCATAGAGAAGCCCCTGAAGTTCTTTCAAACCGGAGCTTTGCTGGAGGTGAGACGGGCACAAAGAGAGATTACAAATGGCTGATAATTGTGTTAGGGGGGGGGTATATATACTTTCAAGAGAAGTTAAGTATTTATCACTTACATGTAATCAGGAGCTCTCTCATCAAAGAAAAAAAGAAAACAAGACAAACAGCCCAAGCAGCACATAACCTACAGGGAATCACTTATGGTGAATGTTGGTGTTATCTTATAAATCTGTGGCTGTTCAACATTAACATGTCAATAAAATCAGGCTTCGTCTAGGATTCAAATTCAAAGATCCTCACAGACCTGTTATCTCTGAAGTGTTTGACATGTCCTCTGTAACATATCAGCTCAAAAAACACAATAAATAAACACAACTTTATTGTATAGCCCTTTGCATACACTGATAATGTAGCACAAAGTGCTTTGCATTTAAAAAACGCTGTCAGTGGACACTTAAAGGAGAGCCCCTGCTATTTTTTTAGCCGCTGCTATTTCCAAACTAGATCCAAGAGATTTGTGTCGTCCCCTCACATTTTTACACTGTTCTTTCACACACCTACATGAACACTGGTGTGTTAGTGCAGAGGCTAAGCAGCGAGAGAAGAGGAGTGTCGTGATCCTTTCCAGAGCTACTGATAGCACTCCTTATCTTCCATTCATAAAATAACTTATGGCTCTCACTGAACACTGCCAGCACCACGATGCATAACTGATCCAGTGCCAAAACACAACTGATAAACTATTGAGTTTATGTATCCTAGAGTTGTGAAAGTTGTTTCTTTTGTGAATGTGTATAATAAGGAGACTGTGTTGTACGAGTTAAAAGAAGCTGCCATGTGCTGCGTGTACTTTACGTTCAGAAGCTTGTTGAGTGATTCTCTGTTATGTTTGCCTTTCACAGATTCTACACTGTGCTGTAGGTGAGTTTTCTTCATCCTACATTGATCATTTCCACTCCTCACCTCAGTTTTACTTCAGTCTTGCAAAGGTCACTGTTAGACCGATATCAACGTGATAATCAGATTATATTAAGAAAAGCAAACACATGTGGGAGACGTCTGTGTGTTTAAAAGTCATATTACACCATCCACTGACATAACCACCAGGGTCAACATGGTGTAAGCCTTATCGTCTGCTCATGTCTGTGAGGGTAAAGAGCATAGAAGTATCACTGTGTGTGATGTGCCAATGTGCGCTGAACCCCCTGTGGAGTAAAAAAAATATAAAAAAATCTGTGAACATGTTTTAAATAATTTCAAGGGCTTTTTGAAGGTGCTCCCAAACACGGCCATTAAATCATCCACAGTTTTGCATTTGGTGTTCAGAAAGCAGAGCGCTGGTGCTGCTCTGGAGGCTTGTAATGGCACGACACAGTCACTATTATGACTTGTCAGATGGCCTCTGAAGATTTCTATCTGATGTAAATATACGTACAGAGAAACAGAAGCTTATTATTTCTTAAGTGATTTTAAGCAGAGAGAACCTTCTGGCTCCTGTGGCTTCAGCGTGTCAAAGGAGACACCAGCTCTTGTCCGGCTGTCTAGCCGAGGCTCATAATCTTTTTCCTTCATTATCTGGGATTAATGGAGGATAATCGCGCCCCCCCCCTACAGCTGCCGTCCACTCAGAGCAAACTCTCAAACACTCACTCTAGGTTGCTCTCTGCTGGCAAGTTAAAGATAATGCATCACCTCTGATATCTGGGCCCTTTTTCATTTGGATCAAACTAACACACTAACTCCACTACTATCAACATTTGTCTTTCTTTTGTCACAATATGTTTTGTGTGTTCTAGATTTTTTATTTCTGAAAGTCATTACCCCGTTTAAGTGCTCAGTCCCATTTGACATCCATTTCTCTATGCGATCTCCCATTGTGAAGTGAAGTCCAAGAAGAACGAGCTTGCCCTAAAACTGGTGCTTCTAGAATAAAAAAAAAATTAAAAAAGACTAAGCAGTGAGCATACAATTCTCATATCAAGTTACTTCACCTCTTGGCTGTAAATATGAAGGAGGCTTGAACTGAACAATGCTTACGCTGCATTTTTCAGGCTTGTGTGATTTAAAGCTCCTGTGAAGACTTTTAATTTGTAAAAAAAAAACAAACTCAAATGACCATTGACAACTCTTAATGTGCTAAAAAAGCAAACAAGACCATCGGCATAAAGATTGACTATTTCTATGAAGTTATTCTTAATGCCTGAAACGGCTGCTAGGCGTTAGGCTTCCGACGAGGCGACTGACAGCACCCTGCAGAAACAGACTTCTTCTAAACGTTTTCCACTGCAGAGATACTTCTAACTGTGAAAGTACAGCAGTATGAGATTTTTTTTATTCAATGAAACACTAGTTAGAGATGCACAGGACAAGATAAGCAAAATGAAAACATGACCGGTTTGTCCACAAGGGGCACCGAAATAGACACCAATTAATCTCCAATTTATTGAATGTTTGGAGTAAGCAAATAAAACTGCGACTTAAATTTAAACTTAAATGAAATGGAGAAAACAAACTGGCAGGTAGTTGTTTTTTTTCTCCTGAAAATGTCTTGAGAAGCAAAATCCACATGTCCAGTGTATGCAGTGACTTGTAGTATTGTTTCATGCTTGTGTATTTATTTGCTTATCTTTTGTCTCGTATCCCAGGGATCGTACCGTCCTCTGTAGTCCTGACTGGATTCCAGGTCATGTCCAGAGTGTTTCTCACCTGGGCCGTCACACACAGCGTCAGGGAGGTAAGATCTTTATTTTACTATTTTTTTCTAGCTTTCTACCTCACAAATAAATATCAATCTGGTACTGAAAAAATATGACTGAAGAATGTCCAAAAGTGACCCACTGATATGCTGTTTGCCCTGTGAATAGATCGGGGAGCTGTAAATGTGTAAGTAGTGTCTGACGGTCTTGCTGAAGGGTTGCAGGATTGAATGTGCTGACGTTTTTTTGTTGTAAATAATGTTTGTATTTCATGTTTTTATGTGCCTTCTGATGGTAATATACTGACTTTTCTCAGTATGTTCTCTCTTTTTGTGTGATGAAAATGTGTTGTTGGTTATGAGTCTGCAATAAGAAGTGTGCTATTTTCATAACATCCTATTTGCATCGTTTTTAACCCTAATATCTGATGATAGAGACGCTCTGCCTGCAGTGTGAGCTGATCTCTGAGCATCTGAAACAAACAAGCATGTTTCTGGGCTGAAAGGTTGAGATTAGTTTCCAGCAGTGTAACTACAGCAGCATGATGGACACCCGTCTGTTTCTCTCTCCTCTCTCTCACCGTCCTGTGTGTGTGTGTGTGTGTGTGTGTGTGTGTGTGTGTGTGTGTGCGTGTGTGTGTGTCTGTGTGTTTCTGCAGGTGCAGAGCGAGGACAGCGTGCTGCTGTTTGTCACAGCCTGGACCGTCACAGAGATCATCCGCTACTCCTTCTACACCTTCAGCCTACTCAACCACCTGCCATACCTCATCAAATGGGCAAGGTAGGACCACCAACACGAGGAGGGCACATGTGTCTACTCGTTGAAAACGCAGAGTAAATAATTAACATTCGTCTGTTCAAATGAGTATTTACAGATGACCAAAAATTATGAAAATGCTAAATATATGATCATCTGTCAGCGACAGTGCTGCATGTTCAGTCAACTTCTTTGTCTTGTTAACTGGTTGGATATGAAAACAGTGAAGTGCGGGATGTATTCATTTATTTCAATTGTCGGAGCTCAGGTAAGGAAATCCGTGTGCACAGATGTGTTATCTGTTTTTATGAAACCATGCTCACAGTTTGCAAAACTTTGCAGATAGTTCTTTTCTGTTTTTACTTCCCTGAGCCTTCGGGGAATTAGTACACTTCAGTGTACTAATTCTCTTTTAATCTCTTAAAATGCTTCATCTTTTGATTTCTTCTCGCTGCTGTCCAACATTATGCTGCAGACTTCTTTCATGCTGCCATCTTTTTCTTCTGTGGTCGGTTCACTCCCATTCATGTTGCTATCATTAAATTCATGAGCACCACCGTGAGGAGTCAGGGAGTAGTGATACAAATTAGCAGAAAAAATGCTAAGAGTGCCATTAAAAAAAATTATATATATAATTTTTAATTATATTTTATATATTATTATTATTATTATATTTAATTGTAACCAGCGATACAATAATTGATCACAGGAGTCAGGACTATATATTGCTGCTGCATCAATATTCTATCCCACCCCTGATTCATCACATAATGATCGTATTAATCTGTACATTCATAATTTAAACTAAAGTCATTAAACTATAAAGGACAAAAAAACAGTGGAAAAAATCAATTTCAAACTTACAAAAAACCAAAGTCAGTATCTTCAAATGTCTTTTTAATGTCTCTAACCTTTGAAACCTTCCACTTCATCCTAAATCTCTGAATCTTCCTGATGGGATTCATCTGCATCTTCAACCAAGGCAACCGTTGTTAAGTGCCTCCCTCCCCGCAGCCTTTGTTGCTAGGTAGCAAATGAGACCACCGCTATATTGGTGTCGACAGAAGGACAGGGCAGAAAAATTGATTGTGCATCTGAAGGCAACTTAGTGAAGGATCAGAGAAAACAATCCCTGGGTTTAGTGCTGGATCAGGAAGAGAATGAACATGTTGTCTTTCATTTATTTTTGACCCTGTAGAAGAAGTTAAGTATTATAATTATATGTAATCATGAGCGTTCTCACCAAAGGCCAGATGCTTCAGCAGCTCTGCCAGTAAATATCTAGATCTACAGCCTGGTACCACGAACGAAAAAGGTCTGATTAGTTATTGTCATCATGGGCATACACTGAATGGGCGGTGAATTTTTTAATAAAGCATCAGTTTCGATTTTATGAAAGATATGTGTTATCCATAGTTAGGCACATAGCTGACATGATTTACAGGTGGGCCAAGTGTAGCAGTTTGTCAGGAGGCTTAAAGAGCCCATATTCTGCCCTTTTTGGGGTTCATATATTTAATCTATGTATCTACTTTTGTACGTTCACAATAGCTAAAGTTTGAAGAAAGTGTCTGTTTTCATGTACTGCTCCTCCTTGCTGAGTCCATCAGCTACGCTCTGTTGAGCCCCCACTGTTAGACCCCACGTGGGCCAAGTCTGCTCTGATTGGTCTGCCGATCCGCTCTGTCGTAGGAGAAGCCGTGTTTCCGCGGACTTTGAATTTTTGCACATAGATGTGCCTAAACATGCACAGGACATTTGGAAAACACACTAAAGGGCATATTAAACAAGAAAAAGCAGAATATGGGACCTTTAAAACCCGCCTCAGCTCCAGCTCTCAGCCTGTCGTTGAGCCCCCGGAGCCCCCTGCATGAACAGATGGCTGACGTCACTCAGGCTTCGTCCATTAATATTAACATATTTTTCGTTGGTTAACTGGCATTCAATCACACTGATGGTTGTGGTGCAGACAGTAGGAAAGCAAATCATGCACATGTCCTGCAGTGATTTGCTGTTTAAGCTCTCATGTTGCAGAAACATTGACTAATAAAGCATTGTGTGTTTATTCTTTATTTCCCTCCCCGGCCTTCCCTTTCATAAACCCCTCTGCTACAGGTACACCTTTTTTTTCGCGCTGTATCCCATGGGGGTGACCGGGGAACTGCTGACCATCTATGCAGCGCTGCCGTTCGTGCAGAAGACGGGCCTGTACTCCATCACTCTACCCAACAAGTACAACTTCTCCTTCGACTACTACACCTTCCTCATCCTCACAATGATCTCCTACATTCCCCGTAAGTCACCCTGCAGATGATAACATTTCCTTTTTTTGTAGTGAAAATTAAAATGCATCAACTCAACGGTGTATGATGTATTTAGCTTCAGACTGTGGCATACTTGAAGTATTCATGGTTTCTTCCAGGTGAGGTTTTATATCATCCTGCACTTTAAGGCCAGTGATTTGTCATTTTGTTGCATTTGATGAAATCTCTAAACATCCTGATAGCAATCTCTGCCTGTGCACTTATACACAAGTCAAGACTTGCACGAGCTAATGCTACGTAGCATGTCACACAAAAGGTATAGAAAGGTAGTTTGGTACAGTTTGCTGCCACAGTGTGCTACTGCACTGCTCTCCCTAACGCCCTCTTGTGGTGGGGCTGTGGCATTTTTTAGGTGAATTTATTTCACAAACTAGTTTAGGGCGCGGCCACACTGGCCAAACGAACTGGACTTTAGCGTTGAAGCATGCTTGGGCACGGTACGGATGGCCAGTGTGACCGTGCCCTTAGACATGCTTTGAAAATTAAACACAATGTACAAACGTAAGTTTATCAATTGATGTAATATAACACATTTTTAAACCTATTTTTGCTCCTGAAAAAAACATTAAAAAGAAGCTGGTAGCCTAGTAGTTAGTGCATGTGCCCCATGTACAGAGGCCACACTGCCTGTCTCTAAATAAAGGCATAAAAAGCCCAAATATCTTTTATTATTATATTATTTTATTAGAAATGTGATTTTACCTTCGATACGATAATAGTAAAAATCAAACTTCATTGATACCTGTTTCAATACCACGGCAACAAAAGTAGAGATCATTGGCACCCACATTTTGGTAGTTTTCTTTAAGATTGGTTTTTGGGGCTTTTATGTCTTGATTTGAGAGGACAGTAGATAGAGGGGGAAACTTCCGGTAAAGGAGTCCCCAGTCAGAGTCTAACCCGGAGTGATTTAACACAAAGGTGTCAAAAGACAGAGAGATTTTTGTTCAAAGCTGTTGTGTTGGATTGTGTTAGATTGTACAGATGTACTTTGTAAAATTGCCACTGAGCGTGATAAAAAAGTTAAACCGTGTCCAGCAACACAGCACCCTGATCCCCCTCTGCCCCCCCCCCCCCCTCCCAGTGTTCCCCCAGCTTTACTTCCACATGATACGGCAGAGGAAGAAGGTGCTGGGCCACGTAGAGGACTACAGCAAAGTGGAGTGAGCAAATCAGCTTCGAGACAGATCTGATGGAGGGAAAAGAAAAACCAAAACAAACAACAGAAGAGGATCGAGAAAAAAACAAAACATGTCTGCTTAAATCTCAGCCAGTTCTCAAACTGCCAGAACTGAACCTGGCAGAAGATCCAATTATCAAGCAACTTTTTTTTTTTCCCAAAAAAACTGTTGTCCGGGTTCAAGAACAAACGGGTGTTATTTTATGTCGTTGTTGTTTTTATTTATGAACAAACTTTCTTAGTGTAGTCAGAGAGCCTGAACCTGTAAAGAGCCGCTGTCTGAGCAGTGAGCAGAATTGAACCATGCACTGATAGCATAACCTCTGATTAAAACGTCCTCATAGAGAACTCCTGATAGATCTGTCACCTTTTCATGCCTCCTCTTTTTTTTTAACCAGCAGCTTTGGTTTAATTTAATGTAGAAAGAAACATGACTGGACCAGGACTGAGACTAGGTTGTCTGTAGGTTTAGCACCTACTTTGTGTTTGTAGTTTCTTTTTTTGTCTTCATTCATTACAGACGACAGTTTGATTACATTCCTACGTAAGTTCAATAAACGTTTTTTTCTTGTCTGCATGATTTTCTATCTGTTTTTTCTTTTGTGTTTGCTGCTGTTTGTTTGGATGTTTCTGTTGATTTTTATTGGTCGGTCTTAAGCTGTGTTGACTCTTCAGCAGTTTTCCCGTGATGATTGTGAGTCTGTGCTTTTCAGTTCCTCATGTTTTTGATGTTTTAGTGTTAATTGTCAACACAAGGTAGCCGGTATGTTTTCCCATCAAACACTCATCTTCTCTTCATATGGTGACATGTTTTCTTTAATGTAAAGATAGTGAATAATTGAAGAGATAAAAGAGGTACTTTTTACTCATCAACATATACACATACATTTCCCATGACTAATGAGGCCCAGGCGTCATCCTACCGCTTCAACCTTCAAAAGAGCAGTGTGTCTGTACAGCTTTTATTACAAAGAACATTTGAGTTATGACTTTTTTTAATTATGTGACACGTTGGCAAAAAAAAAAGAAGATAGCACAACGTACAGTAGCATCAGTCTTTTCTGAAGAAATAAGCTTTGATATGTGACATGAAACAAAACTGCACTGTAGCCCGATATCATACTGGATGTTTAAACTTCAGAGTGAAGCTGCTCGTCTTTGGTAAATAAAACAGATTTTTCTTTTTCATTTGTGTCAAGTAGTGTCAGCTAGTGTACTAGTCCCATATGAGGAGTCCCTGTATATGTGAGACAATAATTTAGAATTCAGTTGATGAACTTGTAGTCATGAATCTGATAACATTCATTCAGAGGGAGAGCTGTACATCAGACGATTTTAATCCTTTTTTTTTACCGTGTTATTGCTCATTTGAAGCATTTTTTATTATTATGTAAGCTCCTGGATTTACACTGACAATGTTACACTAAAGACAGTTTTGAGTTATAAGCGTTGATTTTTTTTTAGGGGTTGGGGGGCTTTGTTGCAGCTGCTCTGTCAAAGACACTGAAGCAAACAGTGAAGCAAAGGCTAAATATCAACCAACTGTGGATTCACTCAGCAAAAACAAGATTTCCAGCTTAAGTTGAAAATTAAATTAAATTAAATTAAAAGCTTAAAGTTTTCTCTTCACCCAAACTATTAAGAACATATCTTCAGATACCTCTGCTGATATTTAGACATGTGGACAGTTTTGGCTTTATTTGACCAGAGTTTGAGACGGGTCTGTTCTATGAGGGTGCAATACACTCATTTTAAATTTGAGAAGTAAGCGGTCCCGCTTCGTCTACAGGAGTCACCAAGATCAACACTAACCAAATGTTCCTCATAGGAGCTTTACAAATAACATGGAAAGTTAAACTCTTAACGATGTCCTGTTCTCTTGACCTGAAAAGTCTTGTGAGATTACATTTCTTTACCCATGCTTCTTTGGATCTTTGTTGCTGCACAATAAGTATGAACTAGGTTAGGTGTTAGCCCTTCCTTTGTTCCCCTTTTTTAGGGAGAATACAAATCTGAAGAATAAAAATGCACTCCTCTATATGTTATGTGCAAACTTCTAAAACAAAATCCCTTTCAGTTTCACTGTGATTAAAAATATGGTATAATTAATCAAAACTCTGCACGTCTACATTTTTTGTTTTATTTCACAAATTAGGTGAACTGACCCTTTAATGGTTCCATCATATGTTCTTCATAAGGCCCTCTCAGACATCCATCAGCATGCTTCTTTTAATCATTATCATTATTACTAACATTTAACAACATTTCTTACAAAACAAACACGTTATGTTTGCTCCTGTAATGATCATAAATCTCTTGTATGCTCTTTTATTCTGTAGCAAAGTGAGCAGCTAGCGGCTGAAGTATCAAATCTAACCTTTGTGGCCCCTCTGTAGTCTCCCATACACATGGTCGAGCATGATTTGGGATGTTGGATGGGAATGTCTTGCAAAAGCAGAAGTGCAGCTCATTGTGAAACTGCATGAAAAGGGAGAAATCTGGATGCCTGGAATGATCTGTGTTACAACCTAACTTATCCAATGAAAAACACAAGTTACAAAAGCATGGCAAATGTTATCCCAGAACTGGAACTACTGAATAAAGTTTTGATACAAATGTTTTGCATGGGGCGAGATGACTTTGTAAAGGTATGAATAATGGGTATATATTTACAATAAACCTATGATATGGGAAGCATATTCACTATTCTTATTTATATGACATACGCTGCTTTTTCACCAGCTCACCTGTGACTTCTGTTTCCAGAGGTGATCAGTCGCTCTGCAGACTCCCTCAGACTCCTGCAACAACCTACAACTTTTAACAACTTTTGGGAACTGAGGAGAGAACATTCTGAAATTGACCTGTTGACAATTAACCTCACTAATCAATCAATCAATCAAACTTTATTTGTATCGCACTTTTCATACAACAAATGTATCCCAAACTGCTTTACATCAACATAAATCAAACAGCAACAACACTAAACTATGAGATGTACCATCAGGTGTGTTTTTTAAGTGAATGTTTTATTTGTTTTGAATATTAGCTACACACTTCAACAAACTCATTTCCTCAATCTTCAAAGAATCCTGTTCTAGCAGCGCTTTATCACGTTTCAATTCCTTAAATTGTCTGTATGTTGTATGACACAGAACCTTGAAAGCTCCTTTTCCATTTAACACAAGAGGCTTCAACTCCCAAATGTTAAATATCACCATGGAGTCAGTCATATGAGAACTTTTCGTTGATGAAACATTGTTACTGACATTTAAGAATTACAAAAGAGGACTGAGTTGGCTATTGACACATTTCAGCAGAATCAATCACACAAGTAACTTTCTCTTTTGCAACCATGTCAACAGAATAGTTCCATCAAATTATGACTATTATAAAGCTGAACAAAGCTGGCTCAAAGAGCAAAATTATCTAAGACACACGGTGGCTGAGTGTGACAAATTATTTGTGGGGCCCATATTAATATCAGGCATGTCCATGGACACTAGGCACCCCTCCAGTGTCATATATTGTTTTTGATATTTTATTTTATTATCTTGTTCAATCATACTGTTAGATATTCCTATACAAAGGCACTGTGATATTTTAGTTGGTACATTTGTGGGTCAAATTGAAGAAGTATCACACAGGCACTTTTGGGGCAGCTCTGGGCAGCACAGGGGTCTTGGATGCCATGCGTAGCTCAGTCGACCCAGTTGTCCGAGAGTGTGCAGCCACGCTGAGTTGATGTGTTTGTGTCTCTGTGTTTCAGACCGAAGTAAAAGAATAATCATAAAACCCATGCACGCTTGGTTCTTTGTGTACAAGTGTGCAACATATTACATGCCCAAAAGAAGATTATACACTCAGGGTGTGTGTGTGTGTGTGTGTGTGTGTGTGTGTGTGTGTGTGTGTGTGTGTGTGTGTGTGTGTGTGTGTGTGTGTGTGTGTGTGTGTGTGTGTGTTTGATTGCACATTTCCCAGGGAGACTTTAAAGGTCGTTTTCCACCAGAATGAGTCACGACGCTGCAGCGCTCATCATTTTCTCCTTTTTATGAAAGAGAAAAAATAACTTCACCGATGTGGACTGAATCTTCTGGAAATATCTGGAAAGCCTGAAGCTGTTCCGGACGTCACTTAATGGTTCATGCAGGTTTCATGATGTTAAGACATTGTCAACACATGAGTCATAAACAGGAGGAATCATAATGGATCACAAGTGATATTTGCAATCGTTTGTTACAAGAATGGGCTTTTGGATGCTTCAGAGTGGCACATTAAGCAGAACGACCTGTCATGCTTTAAACCTCATTCATTCACTGTAATTATTCCTGTTTGAATCGTAGCACACAAAGGGGGCAGTAACTTGAGGTCAGAAACTAGACTTAAGTGTTACCTGCATATATCTGTTTTTATTTCTAGGTTATAATTAGATGATGATTTTTGCCATGTGCACAGTTTTAGATGTATAAATTTAACTCTGAGAACTTTCTCCTCTGTCTTTTAGGGTTTTTTCATAGTTAATTTAAAGGGGTCATATTATGAAAAATCAACTTCTACAGTGTTTTTGAACATTTATTTGGGTATCCTGAGATTCTACTGACCCACAACATGTGAAATAAACCCACCCAGGCCTTTGTTTGTGGTCTGCATAAGTCTTACAACATCGAGAAAAATGCTCAGTTTCAAATTTGCTCAGCTTGTGATGTCACAGTGGGATTCTGCTAAAAACAAATACCCTCCCCTCCCCTGATATCTCCACCCATGGACTCCACCCCCAGCCCAGAAGAAAACGTTTGCACGGGTCGCCCATTTTCATTCTTGTTACAGAGGAGTGATGTCTACGGGGAAAACTCAGGGGGGGGGCTCACTGCATTTAAAGAGACACACACACCAAAACGGAGCGTTCTGAGAGAGCTGGTTTCTACAGGGTCACAAACCTCCTCTGGTGCTTGATTCATGTTATATTTTGACCACAGCACAGATGTTTCATTTAGACCACAGGGGACTGTTTGAAAAGGTGGAAGGGCTATAAGATGTCCTCTTTAAGTATTTATCAGAATACATAAAAAATAAATGTTCCCATTGTTTTCATTCTGCTGCATCATACTCTGACATTTTATTTGAATCATTTTATACAGCTTGTATTATATTCATATCAATGTACTTAGAGTTTTGAGGTTCAGCAGTGACTGCCTACATCTCAAACACAGTCACAGGGTTCATCGAGTCCAGCAATGCAATTTAAAAAAAAACTGCACCACAGTGCAGCTTACACTCTGTGTGCAGGTTTGTTGGCCTGAGTGGAAGCTTACTGTAAACTTTTCCCTAACTTTGCACATGTGGCAGCATGATGAGCCACAGGAGCAGATGTGAAATACTGTCCAAAAGCATCCAAACAGTCTTCTTGGGGGAGAAAACCTGCTAAGGACTTTTGTTTAATAGTTCACTTGGCTGCAGAAGTTCCCGCCCGTCTGTGTTAACAGAGGGGTTTCCTGAGGTTTTGGTTTTAAAAGAGGCTGCAGTAGCTTTTGTTTGTGAGGACTTCTTGATCTGTTCTGTGCACAGAGGTTGGATTGTCTCTGTACATGATGATGAACTGAAGCTGGACTTGAAATCACTACACTCACATCTGTCATGAGTTGTTCTTGTTTAGTGATGTATTTTCTTTAATTCATGGCTCCGATTTCATTTCCTGTTTTTTTATCTGGCCTCGTTTGCAGCACTTACTGTCCCGGGTTTGTTTGTGTTAGCATTAAATTACAGTTCACATCTAAGTATAAATTAACTTAAAGCAAACACACAGTCTTGATTTAGTTCGGTCATTTTTATTAAGTTTCTGGAATTGCAAAATAGCATTGCTTGTCTCTTATCCCTACTTACCTCTGTTTGTTCTTTTGTTCAGTTCCTCATGTGGTCCCATGCAGCTTAAAAGGAGCAAGCCCTTGACCCAGGATCTATGGACATGCATTAATGGAGAAATGTAAGAGTTGGGCTGATACACAGAGAGCGTGCCAGAGCTGTTGGGAGGGTTGATGCCTTGCTCAGAGGCACCTTGGCAGTACTGAGGAAGTGACATGGCACCTCTCCAAATTCCAAGCTTTGGTTTGAAGGGACTCAGACTTTGTCTGACAATAAAGTGCAATCGATCAATGTGAACACTAGTGTGACGATATGTAATTGTGGAAATGCTGTATTTTTTCAGGTACAGGCAGATCCCAGTCTCTCCTCCTCCAGTGGTTCAAACTGTAGTATTGTTGTTGCTGATAAGACGGTTATCCTGTTTTGATCAGAGTTATCAAACCATCCTGCTGCTTCTGGTCATCTCAGTAAGTTCCTCTCGTCTCTGACTCACTGTTTGCTATCTGTCAGGGGCCTGTATCAGAGAAGGTTCAACAGATTCTCAGGCTGTTTTTGAAACATCTACTACTTGAGTATGTACTGATTTCTCTGGCCAAAAATTCACCAGATCATCAGACCAGTCTTCTCACTGACTGTGTCCCACAATGCAAAGCACCAGGTCAAAGATTGAAAAGACGGACAGCAAGAGCTATCTTCCAGAGAAAATAAATACACAAAGCAAACAATTTAACCAGATATCGCAATCTCTCCTCCTCTGTATACCTATTGAAAACATTTTTTTTAATTGAAAATAATTAATTTAACTGATTATATAGGATTCTGTTAACGATGACTGATGACTCACATACTTTGCATTTCAGAAACTGATCGACGCCATTATTGTTTGCCTGGACGGTCTGCGAAAGAAATGGAAACCTTCATTTGATCTACTACGTCCCTGTGGTAGCAAGAGCCACACAGGGGTAATATCACTCACCTCATTAATTGTTCACCAGCACATGTTTATTTAGCAGTCAACAATACTTACACACTTAGTTTGATTTATTATATTATTATAACCACTATATAAGTTCCCCTGTTATCTCATTGTTTTAGGTCTCTTTTAGTTATATTAAGTTGTCCTCTTTTATAGGCCTAGTTCTTATAATTTGGTTTGTAAACTCGGTTTTCTATTTTTTGGTCAAATAAAAACCCACCTTTTCTTTGAACTTACTCCTGTCTCTTGTGCCTTACTGCTTGGTCCCTAACAATTGGTGGCAGTGTTGGGATCATTCAGTGAAAGACAGAGGATTATTTTATTCCTATTAATTTTTGGATGTTTTTTGTTTTGTTTTCTACCCAGTTCCCCCTGAAAAGAGGACAAATGCATTGTGGAAGGAACAAAGGAAGGCATGCCGGCACAGTGAATACCCAAGCCAGCGATGAAAAGGAAGACAATGGCGCTTCTGGGGTGATAGGAAGCACTGAGGGTGAAGGTAAGGAGCCAACTCTGTGATAGGGAGAGGCCAGGGAGGCTAAGCATAATGAACTGACTGCAAGGCAAGAACAGCGCTTTAAAGCACTTGAACATCAGTTTCAGCAGTTATAAGTTTAGGACAGAAGAACTCCAGTACCTGATCCTCAGTTTCCAGACTCTGACCTATCAAATGTGGAGACTCCATTGACTACCATGCACTATCCTTCCGCCCAAGCTAAGGCCTCTGCAGGTCCTTTTCACTCACACTATGAGCCCAGGTTGGATAAATTGTCTGACAATGACGACATTGAAAACTTCCTAGTCACATTTGAACGTATTGCTGTAGCATGCCCCTGGCAGAGAGCTGATTGGGGTTTTCACTTAATACCACTCCTTACTGGCAAGGCTAGAGGTGCTTATGTGCATATGGACATTGATGATTCTCTTAATTATGATGAATGTTGCTCAGTTTTGTGAAAGTTGCCCTCAGTGCCAAATAACATCTGTTAAAACACTCCCCAGAGCTCCACTTCAACCACTACCCATTATTGGCACCCCATTTGAGCGCCTTGGGATGGACATTGTTGGTCCTGTAGAGAGAAGCAAAGAAGCAAACCGTTATATGCTGGTTATAACAGACTATGCTACCAAGTATCCAGACGTCTTTCCACTAAAATCCATAAAGGCAAAAGCAGTTGCTCTATGTTTGGTACAATTCTTTTCAAAGGTGGGCTTCCCTTGTGAAATATTAACTGATCAGGGAACTAACTTTATGTCTACTCTGCTGAAACGGGTGTACCAGTTACTTGGTATCGGGAGCTTCAGGACCACATCATATTATCCTCAAAAGGATGAGCTAACAGAGCGCTTTAACCAGACCCTGAAAAAGATGCTCCGGAAGTTTGTAAACAACACTGGTACAGACTGGGATCAATGGCTGCCCTACCTCCTCTTTGTGTACAGAGAAGTACCCCAATCCTCCACTGGTTTCTCTCATTCTGAACTTGAAGTTTGGGGTCCGTTAGCACTGTTGAGAGAGATCTGGGAGGGGGGCGAGGGGAGGGTGAGATCTGTTAACGTAGTATCCTATGTCATCCAGATGAGAGCAGCTGGAGAAAATGGATCAGCTGGCCCAATCGCACGTGGCGGACACCCAGCGCCAACAGAAGTCCTGGTACGACAAGTCAGCCAGGCAGAGATCCTTCAACCCAGGACGGAAAGTGCTGGTGCTTAGTACCTAGTGATGACAACAAACTGTTGGCTAAATGGGAAGGACCGTTCCAAATCCTAAAGAAACTTGGGCCAACTAGTGAAAGTAAAATTAAGAGGACATGTTGAGGGGTGCCATGTTTTTGTATTTTTCAGTTGCATAGGTGGCTGCTGAGGCCCACACTTCAGTTAGCCTTTTATCGTTCAATTTTAAAAACCCATTTTTAAGATTTATTTTTGGGCTTTTTGTGCCTTTAATGGAGAGATAGGACAGTGGACAGAGTCAGAAATCAGGGAGAGAGAGTAGGGAATGACATGCAGGAAGGAAGCCACAGGTGGGATGTGAACCCGGGCCGCCCACTTGAGATGACAGCCTCCATACATGGGACGCGCACACTAACCACTGCGCCACTAGCACCCCTTAAAAAACATTAATATAGGACTTTATAATGAAATATGATAGTATATAAAAGTGGGCAGCAGCAGGGCGGCTCTCTATCTGGGCTGACATTGTGTCTACACAGTCCAGGGGTTTGTAAGTGAGTTAAGTTGAATGATCAATCCTTGATGTGAATTGGTGCAAAATACACAAATACAGAAGTTACATCTAAAAAAGAAAATACAGAAAGAGGACAAAAGAGTAAAATATAATCAGGAAATTATACTAGAAGGCCATAAATTAGTGCATAAGAATTGACCAAAATAAGTTCTAATGCTCAAATAGACCTCCGTTTATGTTCCCTGTGCGGGGCGGCTGTAGCTTATCTGACCTGATGAAACCAATATGGAGGTTAGGATGCAGCTGCTGTTTTACCTTAATGTAAACTGTAGGTTTAATGTATTTGTGTTGTTAAATTGATAACATGTGACACGTCCTGCTCTGCACTCTGCACTCTGTATACTTCACTCCTTTTTGTCCTTTGCCAGTCGATCACCTGATTAATGTCGTTTTTCATTAAAGGGCATTTAAACTCCACGCCTGCCTTGAATCAATCAGGCAATCAATGTATTAATCACAGAGCAGCAGGACATAACCGAATGAAAGCACAGAACAATGTGCACCGAGCTCATCCGCGAGATCATTTTCAAATTAAGATGCATTCCCAGAGGGAAGCTCGTTTATTGAACACTTTGTGATGGGGTGTAGTTTCCGAACTAGTCAAGACAAATATTGGTTTTATAATAAAAATAAAGTATTTCATGCTTCAAATCAATACTGTCGATCGGTAATGGGATAAAAGGAGTGGACCGTAACGTCAGCCAGCTGTATGTGAACTTCTCCACACAGACTGTCAAACAGCGTTGCGTTATAGCCAGCAAATATATTTGTATTATTTTTTAATTTCCTGATCTGATCAAATGATCCAAATTATCTGTGACTTAAATCTGTGATTATTTGACATAATACCTTAACTCAAATAAATGTACTATATGTGACTATGACTATACTGTAATACGCGGGTCGAATGTTTACTACAGCGCGTATAGTCCACCCCCCAAAGGCCCATTCTGAGCCAGGAAAAACCCTGCATACCAGGTATCAACACCAGGGCACTCACGCTCCAGTAGGGTACTTCACATAAATCTCTTAAAAGAGTGGGTGCAGAGACCTGAAAGAAAAACAAAAGTGCTGCTAATAAGAAGTGTGCTGGATGAAGAAGTGGATGAACAATACTTACTTCTCTCTAGTGACCTGGTAGACCATGATCTCAGTAACCTCTCAGACAGCCAAAGGCTTCAGGTAAGATCTCTCTGTAATTCAAATGTTTTCCAGGAGAATCCTGGGAGAACAAATATTGTTGAACATGACATTGTTGTTAGAGAAGGGGCTTCTGGGAGGAAGATTAAATTACAGGATCCCTGAGGGCCTGAGGAGGGAGTGTGACCTCATCGAGTGGTGTAAACTAGTGATGCTCGTACCAAAGAAGGATGGAAGCATAAGGTTCTGCACTGATTTCAGGTACCTGAATTCAATTTCTTAATTTGTTTCCTATCCAACACCAAGAATTGATGAACTGCTTGAAAGCCTTCAGGACACTATGGGGCCCTTTCCTGTTCACAGTAATGCCATTTGGGTTGCAAGGCGCTCCAGCAACTTTCCGGAGACTCATGGACCAGGTACTTTGTGATTTCTCTGGTTTTGCATGCAGCATATCTGGATGACATTGTCATTTACAGTAACACGTGGCAGGAACACCTGGAACACCTGCAAGCTGTCTTGGATCACCTTCATTCTGCCGGGCTGACTGTCAACCCATCAAAGTGTGTCTTTGCTGCTGCAGAGACAAGAGTACCTGGGCCATGTTATCGCGGTATCGAGCCGTGTTTACATGGACGGGGCGGCCTTGCGCATAAAGCTGTTTTAGTCAAGGACTAGAGAAAAGAAGAATAACATACTCACTGCTTATTTGGATGTCACGTAAGTGTCTTTGGATCATTCTGTGTTGATTTATGTTCAATGTGAAGCTATGAGTTAACCGAGTGTGCTAACATTAGCCTGCTAACAACAATGCAGGCCACAGGTAACTACAGCTCCAGCAAAGGACAATTTTGTCCGCCACTTGCTCTAAATGGTGCATTCTAATTGATAACTCCTTCGTTTGAACGCAAGTGGAGAGGAGTTGGAGGTGTGTCGCTGGAGGAGAGCAGAGGGTTCAGAACAGTGGAGGTGTGGCTAAACAGCAGTTTGTTTTGGTTTCATGCTGGTGCTCAAGGGGGCGACATCTACTGGATGAAAAAGTCACACGTTCAAGACAAGACGACTGTCAGGTATTTGTACAGGTATGTGATTTTCACGAGGCTGTTCTGAGGTCAGTGTATCTTTTGGTCCTTCGATTTTCCTTTCAGATACGGGTATTAAAAAAAAAACGAGATTTGATTTTCGTTTTAAAAATACAAAAATTTAAATACGAGGCGTTTTTCTTTTTCATGGTCAAAAAGGGAAGAGTGAAATTTAAAAAAGTATTCGATTTTCATTTACTATTTCAAATAACAAAAAATAAAATCACAAGAAAACAGAAATGGGAAAAAAGGCCTGTTTTTTCATATTCTGAGACCGGATCTTGTCATTTACAAGGCAATGAGGACGGTGCTGCTGTGTAGAAGAAACAGTACGGCGGTGCAATCTACCGTGACACATGGACATGGAGCAGTGCGTCTTTTTCCGAAACAATAAAAGAGTGTGTCTCACTTCGGTAAAGTTAGAAAGATATTCACAGATTCCACTTTCCCGGATCAATAACTCATTAGCAGAACATTGCTTTTACAAAACCGACACCTCTCTGAAATCACAGCAAGGTAGACTGCGAGCTACAACCGGATTTCACTCAAAACGAGAACGTCCTCCCCCGCGCTGGGGAACTTGCACTGGCTTTTACGCGAAGCCAGCTGGTGCTCGGTGCAGGGACCGTCTGCAAATTGCAACACCGAAAAAAAGATGCTACAAAGGTATTCAATAACTTCACCCAGGAGAGGTGTAGTTTCATCAAAATAATTTTACACATATGTGATCTCACGTTTTTTATTCTACATTTCTTAGACTGGAAAATATTTTTTAACAGCCTATAAATATCCTAATTTTCAATAAAATCCCCTTTGTAAGGTGTAGGGTGAAAAAAATCCCATCATGAATAAATGTCCTCCTCACACCTAAAATGTTTTATATCAACTGTACTATGGTGCCAGTTGAAAACAGCTTAAGAGTAAAACTGGAGCTAACTGGATTTAGATTTTCTGGGGAAATCAACCCTTTAAATAAATATAGTTTGCATTTCACAGAGCTAATTTGAATGGTAATGGAAAGAGGTGGGTGTGTGTGTGCTGTTGGACAAGTTCATCCAACATTCAGATGATGGCAGCAGAGTTCTGTGTCAGGTCAATAGAGAAAATTGTTTCCATGATAACCTTTGCTTTAGAAGTTTTTGTAATCTTACTGAATTCAGTTGATTTGATTGCATTAATGCAGTGGATGTCATGGTTTACTCTTGTTTTATTAGTTCATTCCTTGTTTTGTTGCTTACTTGTAATTTCCTGTCTAATTTGGTCATTTTCTCTATTAGTGTTGCTTGTTTCCCTGGTGTGTATTTTCAGTGTTTTATTTCCAAGTTCAGTTCCTTATGTTTTCCTGGTTTTTTTTGTTGCCATTTCACCCTCCGTTTTTCTCGTGTGTTTCTTTACTGTAATATTCTGAAGTTGAGTGTTTCCTATGATTACGCATTGATCTGTTCACTATGCCAGATCAACCTGACACGGCCTACATACAACTTTATCTCAATTTTCTCGATCAAAATACTGCCAAACCATGCTACTCCTACAAGATGCCATCTGATCTGTTTACTTTGCTTGTTTACATCCTGGTTGTAGAGCAGGGACAGCAGGCCCCAGACACATCAGGGAAACAACTCAGAAACTCTGGAAAAAATGAGGTGCCCGACTTACCAATTTTACGTCATATTCGTCATCACATGGGGGGCAAAATATATGAATGAGCAAAATATGGGGGGCAACTTTCCAAACTGAAATCACATGAACGCACTGAAGTTGGATGAACGACTTCCCAACTCGGAAAATGGGACCATCCGAGGAGCACATGAATGCAGCATAACTACGTATATGGCAGGAGGCTCAAGGCCCACCTCAGCTCCGCCTCTTTTCCTGTTTCTAGATCGCTCCAAGTTTAGACTGAGATAACATTTCTAATATGGCAACTGCCATTTAGGGCTTCATAATGCCTCTTCAGAAACCAATCAGTGATGTAACAGAAACTACTTCCATGTTTTATACAGTCTATGGTTCAAACCATTACGGAGACATCTCTCTGTTTTTTTTCCCCCAATAACAGTAAATTCCTTTCAAATCCCCCAGTTGCTCAAGGGATTGCATACTTGCATGCGATATTTATGACAGCTTATCAAGGACAAGGCTGAAAACTAGACATATGTAATGTTGACACAGTTTCTTCAAGGACAGAAACATTGTGATTTATTTTATCACACGATATCAGGTTCTCGTGACCAAAGTATCATGATAATATGCTATTGTTGGGTTTCTTATTTTTGGACATAATGTCAAAACAAAATGTTCTGGGACGGTTAGAAAAAGATCAATAACTCAATGGTTTCCTGAGTGACTCGGATTTTCTACATTATTAAGATTGTTTTTGTTAGTTTAATATGGTTACATATCTCTACCATCTCATATTATTCAACATGAATCCATTTAGGTTTGTGTGAGAGAGCATAGATAACGGGCAGCAGCAAGCAGTCATAAGACAAGCAGAGAAAATAAGCAACATGGCTTTAATCTAGATAAATTTGTATCTGATTTATATCTGAGTTCCCCTCTTCATACAGTAGGCACAGAGCTGAATGGAAGCTCCTGTTCTCTCTCTGAACACAGTTTCACACATGATGATTTCTAAAAGGGGGGACAAACTGAATTCAGCTGGAGGTGAGGCAGTCACAGCAGACACACGAGGCTGCTCGTCACATGCCTCTAAATTACCTTCATTAGCACACAGAGTCAACTTAAAGGAGACACGTTTCTTTTTATAGTATGGAAATGACCACTGACTGCCACCAAGTACAGTTGAAGACCCAAACAGTGGTCCAAAATGTCAGGAGTTAGTCTTTCTACCCCCTTCTCCTCAAGTGACAGGGCTCTTAGAAGCCTGATGAAATGTACAAGCCATTTCTGTAAAGCAAATAAAAAGAGGGTTTTTATGATTCAACCATTTAGTGAATATAATACAAAAACTTGTGATAAATATAATCTGCACTGTAATAAGATTAAGATTTACTTTATTGAAACCTGCTAAGGGCAAATTTCTGCTTTTACACTCAAGTCATGCAACACACACACACACACACACACACACAGCGATCTGGATTAGAAAGACCTACACAGTTGCAGAAACAGCACGTTGTGATTTTTGCTGAATGGGATGGAATTCATCACATAGGAATAAAGTTGAACCTTTTTTCACCTCCTGGAGACCCTCAAAAAACAGTCTGGGCCTACCTGTGTGACTTAAATATCCTAATGGATTTTACAGTCATATAAAATATATGGATGCATGTCCTCTTAGGGCTTCCGTAGAAAAGGTCTTAATGGTTTTGTGCTTTTTTTTCTTTTGCTGAAAGGTGCAAATATATAGCCCTACTCCTTTATCTTTTGTATGCTTTCATCTGGGACATTAGGCTATGTTGCTTATGGGGCAGAACAGATCAGAAAATCTGATCCCAGTCCCACTAAAATTATTCTGAGAGGACAGAAAGGTTTCTTTTAAATGTTTTCTTGTTGGACAAGGAACTCCCAGATTTCTGAGAGGAGAGCTCGATTGGAAATGGGCGCCGATGGAGGACTGCAGCTCACCAAAGGAGGTGTGTGCGTGTGACTTTATGGGGGTGTGTGAGGATCATCCAGCTGTGCGAATAGACCCGCCCATTCATCGAAAGCACCCCTTGGGGTCGCGCAGCCCCTGCCTATATAGATTGACAGGCCGGTTGTCCAATGAAAACGCGTCAAAGCATGACTCACCCCTTCTCCTTCTCCAATGGCAGCGCAGCGGAGAGGCGGCCTGCAGGAAGCACACTTGGTTGAATGGCCACTGAAGCAGTGATCAGCGGTAAATATGTTGTGATGCCACGCTCCGAACAGACACCGAGCGGAGCATCACACCGAGGTCGCGGGAGCACGATGTGGCACCGGGGGGCACACTTTGTGAAATGATACCGCTGTGTTTGGGTGGATTGGCTGACGCGCGGAGTCTGGCTGCGAATCAAATCAGGAGTCGCTCTCTGGGGGATTGAACAGTGATGGACAGCTGTTGGACTTCGATCCCTTGCAGAGGTTGACGATATATTGACCGTTGCCGCTTCTACCATGGACCAAGGAGCTGCTTTTTGCAACTGGCAGGGGGGGATTAAGAGGAGGAGAAGGAACGGCTGAGTTTTCTTCCTCCGCTCCCATCAGCCATCGCACAGTGAGTGCGAGGTTCGTGATGATGCTTCTTTGCGAAACGTGAGGCTCCCACCGCCGTGCAGGCTCCAACACAGGTGCATTTGGGATGAATACGCTCCATCAACATGGGATTTACCTTTTTCTTTTTTCCCGACAACTCCCATTTTTTTTTTTGTGTTGCCCTCAAATCGCAAAACCACTCGAGCAGGAAACATGTCCGCAGATGTAATTGATGATGGTGCGCTGTGATCTGTGGGGACGAGTCGAGTTGTGTAATTGCTTTATATCATCTCTCCATGGATGGCTATTAATTGGGCCCAATGATGTAGAGCCAAGTCCACCTGGATATAACGTTCCCTCCTCACGTGGTGAAAGTGTCTCCCCTGTGATTTTTGCACAATTGTTTCTAATCCCAGATCGTCTCACCGCTCCTGGTTATTGCTTTGGGTATTCTCATCTCGGTTTTTAAATATAACAGAATTGGTTTTTGCCTCTTGCAGTGTGAAATTAAACCGTGATTGTTTGTGTTTTTTTTGGATTTCAAGTGTCCAGGATGTGAGAATCAACTCATAGCAGACATTTTATGAGCCCTAAATAGTTTTCCGGACATTGTTTTTCAGTGGATTAAACTTTCTCTGCAGAGTTATTTTCTTCTGCTTCTGCCTCCTGTTATCCGCTATGTCCAGATCAAACAGTGTCAGCCCACCCGGAATCGGTGCGCCCGGGCTGAGGGGAGGTACCGAGCACAGATCAGCTTGGGGAGAGTCTGAGTCCGTGGCCAACGGGTGCCCATACTCGGCCAGATCCCCTCGCAAGAAGCTCACTCGGGCCAACAGTAGGTGGAGGGACGAGGATGATCTGGACCACCGGCAGCCCGGCAAAGACTCCACCGCCGTCAGCAGGGTCAGCTTCAGGTCCCGGTCAGCTTGGCAGGACCATGGCAAGGAGAGCCGAGACAACAAACGCTCGTCCCCGAAGCGTCCAGACGGGGAGATGAGACCCAAGTCCGTGGAGCTGGGTCTGGACGAGCGGAGAGCCAAGCCGAGGAGCGACGAGGAGGAGGTCATGCCCGAAGTGAACTTTTCTTTGGTGGCGTGCTGCACCAGCGTCATGCACATTTTCAAATCCAAGAAATTCCAGTCGGAGAAGTTGGAGCGGCTCTACCAGCGCTACTTTTTCCGCCTAAACCAGAGCAGTCTGACTATGCTCATGGCCATGCTGGTGCTGGTCTTCACGGTCATGCTGGGCTTCCACTGCTCCAGTGGCACCGGGAAGCCGAGCATCACGTACGCGGTGGTGTTCTCCGTGACCATCTTCCTCACACTCGTGCTCATGGTGGTCTGCAACAGGAACGCGTTTCACCAGGACCATATGTGGATCGTGTGCTACGTGGTCATCCTGGTGGTGCTCGTGATCCAGGTGATCGGAGTGCTGCTTGTGCAGCCCAGAAGTGCCTCAGAGGGGATTTGGTGGACTGTGTTCTTCATCCATGTCATCTACACTCTACTGCCCGTCAGGATGCGCGCGGCAGTCATCACTGGAGTTATTCTTTCTGCCATTCATGTGGCTGTTTCTTCGATGTTAAACGGAGTGGACAGCTTTGTATGGAAACAGGTATGTAGAGAAATGTTTTTTGAATGTAAAATCTTCTAATTACCCGCGCAGATAACTTGGATTCGACGCTTTCACTGTGCGCAAAAACGCACAGCAGAACTTGGCTATTCCCCTTTAAGCTTTCTCCTGCTGCTACTCATTTTCCCTGTGAAATAGGATAACAAGCAGTTGCTCTAATGAACGTGTTAATAAGTACCCTGTACTTTTAGCAGACCCATTAAGCAGTGCAGTGATGTAGCTGGAAAATAGTTTCTCATATGTTCACAGTCTCTAGGGCCAAGATGGAAAAAGGCACTATCGCCACAACTTCACGCATGGTGAGTTACTTCTACAAGCATATAATGTCACATCTTGTGCATACATGAAAGTGAAAACACCAAAACAAAGACTACTTGGAGACAGATTTGTGAGGGAGTTGTATGCAGCCACAAAGAGACATAATGATGAAAGGGATGTTTGGAACTTGTTCCAAGTTTAAACACTTCAGATGTTGTCTGCAACATTGTTTGAAGCATTCGATGCCCTTTAAAGTAACCAAACAGATCTTTGAAAGTTTTTATTTTGGGGCTTTTTATGCCTTTTATTTGAAAAACAGGACAGTGGACAGAGTCAGAAATTGTGGAGAGAGAAAGAGAGTGGGAATGACATGCAGGAAAGGAGCCACAGGTCAGATTCGAACCCAGGCCGCCTACCTAGAGGACCGCAGTCTCCGTACATGGGGCGTGTGCACTAACTACTAGGCTACTGGCTGAGAAGAGTTAACAAGAGAAGAAGCTGGCCAGAGCAGATTGGGAATTTGGGAGAGTAAAAAAAAAGGTGCTGGTAGAAGCCCCATCAGGTGTGATCATCTCCTGAGGAAGATGTAGGGCATTGTTGCACAAAATAAATTGAGTTATTTCTTCTTTTTTTTTTTTAATTATCAGTTTGTCAAGTTGGATGCACACTCTTTAAACAAACCTGAAACAACTTCTATGACAATTTCAGAGTATAAAATCTTGGTTTTACACATTCAAGGAATTTGTCTTTTTGTTTTGGGGCATAAAAAAAACAAAGATAATATAATACTATCAAGAAACCTTAATACACGCAAGAAGATCAAATCTAAAATATGCATAGCATCTTTCTTCTATTAATTTTTAACTTGAGCTTGTAATATGCAGACAAACACTTGGCCATACTGTTGGTTACCATGGAAACTGTATCAGCTGGCTTGTTCCTCTTAAGGCGTGCAGACGAGATAACCACAGTTTTTGCTCCATTGCATGTTTACAAACTAGTCAGATTGTCTTGTGCAGATAAAGTTAGCTGTTGTGTTTGTCTTTGGAAAATATCCAATATGTTTGAGCTGCAGTAAAGAGCTCTTAACTGGTTTTCAAACAGGAAGAAATTCAAACAGATGCCTCTATATGACCTACAAAAGCCACAGCAAAGATGACCAATGAACGATACGTGTGACTGCAGAATGATTTACATATCTACACAAGGGATCAGCAAAGAAATGAGAGGAATCGCTTTGTCACCAGGGGGCGCAAAAACAGACGCAAACCAAAAGTTCATTACAGGAGCTTAAAAGATGACCAACAGTGGCGATTCTAGAGTCTGTTGGGGCCCGAGGCAGAATTTTAAAGGGGCCCTCCAACCAGTGTTCAACACCTTTATGTTTTAAATAATAGTAACTATTATCAGCGTTTACAGGGGGACTTTATCCTTCTTTTTTTCTGGTGTGAGAAATGTAAGTAATGATGCAGCGTCCACTCCCAGACGGATAATTCCTTTTTCTTTGGTCACTTTGACAAAACGTAGGTTCTCACAGACTTTAAGACATGTGCAGTCAGAGGGACGGCTTTCAGACGGGGCCTTCTTAGGGAGGTTTCCAACTTTCATCACAATATCTGCACATTTTCAGCCACTGCTGTGCTTAACTTTGTCAGCCCTCGGGGGCCCTTTACTGGCCTGAGGCCCCCAAGCAGTTGCCTGCCTTGCTTGTTGACAAGCAACGCCTCTGATGACCACGAGTGATTAAAATGTTCTATTATAGTATTTCTCCTCAGGACTCAAGACCCAGAGGATGTTTTTTTGAAATGTGTGGTTCATGCAATCTGTAAGAAACAGCTTAGATATTCTGCTAATTAAATTCTACTCTCAGCCTTTTAAAGTTGGCTTTGCAGCACACTTCTAACCACGGAAATGTACTATAGTAAGTACTGATTATGAACTGCTGTAAAATGCATGAAATCTAAGCTGATTTGGAGAACAAAAGGGTGTTTGCTCTTGGCTTTGGAAAGACCCATTTCAGGTGGTTTGTTTTACTCCATTAGGACGTGTAATAAGCTTAGAGTCCAGGGTTTCAGGGGATATTGTTTCAATGTGCTGCTGAGCTACATTTTTCCTCATATAATCCGAATATCGCTGGTAGATTTTTACAACCGCCCCAATATTACTTTGCAAGCCTTTCTTTTGGGCTGGTGGACTCAGTGTGTAATAAAAGGCGTTCACACAAATGGGTTTAAAACATTAGTTAAGAGTACGCTTGATTGCATTGTCTGCTGAGTACTACATCTCAGGATTATTAACCCTGAACTGTGCGCTGTGTCGTGTTTTCTGTGTGTTTTTGTGTAACACAGTAGCTCCTCACTCCGGTTGCATTATTTTGGCTGTTTATTTAATTAACTGTTTTTTTTTTTTTTTATCTCTCTCTCTCACAACATAGCTCCTCTAGATTCTTTTTATGTAGACGTCAGAATGAGAAAGTAGTTCCCTTTTGTTTATGTCTGAGCATCTAAGGAACTCCCCATAATGAGATGGTTCACACACTCTTTTGCTGCAAGCACCACCTACTTTCCTGGGAGCTCTTGAGCTCTCCTAGGCTCCTCAAGATCGTCGGTTGACGGCTTGCCAGAACAACCCCCACCCCACCACTACCCCCTCCCCACCGGATTGTGGGTTGGCGGCCTGCCAGAACAACCCCCCCACACACACACCCCCTCCCCTCCCCACTGGATTGCTGATGGACGGTCTACCTCCCCCCACCCCCTTGCTCTCTATCCCTCTTCCTGCGTCTTATCCCATCTCTCCCCCTATCCCTTTCCAAGCCCGGTGCAGTCTAGGCCTGTGAAGGCTGTTTCATCATGAGCCGGGGATCCAGCCGAAGATTTCTGCCTTTTAATAAGGCAATTTTTTCTTACCACTGTAACTTTTGCTGCTTTGCTAAAGTGCTCATGATGGATAGACCGGGTCTTTGTAACATAGCAATAAGTAAGGTCTTTTACCTGCTTTTTGTAACATAGCAATAAGTAAGGTCTTTTACCTGCTTTTTGTAACATAGCAATAAGTAAGGTCTTTTACCTGCTTCTTGTGTCTCGAGATAACACTTGTTATGAGTTGACGCTATACAAATAAAAATTGATTGATTGAATTGAAGTATGAATGCATGTGCGGTTATGAACTCTGTTTTACTTTTGGTCCCATACTGCAAGATCACAAAGAGAACAACATGCAAACAACAAGTGACTCTCCCTTTCCTTGGTTGATCTGATGTTCAGCTGTAATCTGTTTTGACATAAAGTTGATAAAGTGATGGGACATACGATAAGGAGTCTTGATTTTGTGTTTTATTTTGAGGTTGACCAGATGCTCTATGAGTCCCGTTGTCTGACTTCCTTGATCTGATCTGTTCTGATGTGAGCTTGCGGGCTCCGTCGGCGCATATCTGGAGCGGAGCTAAGCGTAAAGGGTGCTTCTGGTACGCGCCGGAGACAGATCGGGGCGCGTGCAGCAGAAACACGAGCGTTGACTAGAGAGGGCATGATAAGTTCTGGAGTGCACAGCGCGGATGTAACGTGGCAAACGAGGAATCTGCGTAATCTGCCAGTAGCAGTGTCCCTTGACAGCTGCATCAGAGCAAGCTACCATTCAACTTTAAATGTAACTTACAGTTTCTAGGCTCCTTATGTTATTACTTTAGATATTTGACTGAGTTGAAATCAATTACTTGAAATTGAATCCTGGGATACGTTGGGCCACTAAAGATGCACCAGATGGATCCTCCGTGGTCGGGGATGCATTTGTCAGCCGCGTTTGAATGAGCTGTTGAAATGAGGCAGCCTTTGTCGCGCCGCTGTGACGTCATCAGTCTTCAAAGGTGCCCTTCGAAGGATGCAGTCAGTGAATTGGGACACAGCCACTTGACTGTGCGATCACCTTTCATGTCAGCAGCACATAAAGCTGATGAATGATCTGAACGTGCTGGTTGACCAATGTGACTACTTCGGGATCATTCAGTGCAGATTTCTGCATCATAGTGCATCATTGAATACAATGAAAGTTCCTTCTTTATGCCTCACTGCTTTGTGAACTCCTACTCCCACTGTCCCGAGTAATCCCTCTTGTTGACCAATTTGCTCGCCATTTCCTGACTGTATCATAACCTGGTGCTGGTTGATGAACGTTGTGAGGATTACTTGCTTGTTTTTTGTCCTCCCATCTCATCTATCCTGCAGGTCCCAACATCATGAAACACATCAACAACTAAAAGACCTGCTGGTGCAAAAAAAAGCATAAGCATCAAACAAGCCAAAATGATTTAAAGTGCCTGAAGGGCGTTCAGGGGCGCTGCTTGTCAACAGGCAAGGCAGGCACTGAGGGCTGACAAACTCAAACCAAAGCAGTGCCCCCAAAATGTGCAAATTTCAGAATAAAGGAAACCTCCCTTAGGGGGCCCCATCTGACAGCACTCACTCTTGTTGCCCTGCTATGTGTTGCATGTATTATCTGTCTACAGGAGAGAGAAAAGAAACAGGGAAAAAAAGAGGAGTAATCGTCAGGACACCGGCAGACATGATGGTGATGACCGCTTGTTGTAGGGCCCCCCAAATGATTTTTGCCTATAGGGCCCCAACAGACTCTAGAATCGCCACTGAGGACGTTGCAAGCTCGGGTAAAGTGGCCGTGGATCCTTTACTGTTATTCACATTGGAGCTGACTTGTCCACATTTGGAGGTTGAATTCACAAGGCCTTCTCACAAGAATAATGGCCGTTAACGTTTCAGGATAATGCTCATACTCTTTTGAGAGGCTACATTCTTACATATAGATTTATATTCTTTATTCCTGTACACTTCTGCTGTTTCATATTATGGGTAGTTAGTCTAATTTTAAATGTTTACAGAGGTAAAGAATGTGTTGACCACCGGAAAAAGGATGTAGGATTTAACTTTTTTTCCGCATCCTTGTGTTTCTTTTGCGATTCTCATGTTTGGTTATCTAAGCAGAAAGCAGTCTGATAGTTTAGTTTCTCTGCGTGAATGGCATGTGACCCTGCATCTATTTGTATTTTCTGCTGAAGCCACATTGTCATTGGATGTGTTGATGTGAGCGCGTGGGAACGAGCTGTTGTATTTGTTGTTCTTCGCTCACCATACTGTTGGTTTTTAAGAATATGTGTCCTCCCCTGTTTACATAGGACCCCGCTCGTCTCTCAGTGCGACCACCGCTGTTTATGTGAGATCCCAAGATAATGCACTTTCTTATGCTTGAACTCAACTCCAAGGAATACGCTGAGTTTTCTCAAGTCTGTAAGAAATGCAATGTTGGGCGAACCCGGTAACCTTTGCTAATGTTTGCCTGAAGGTCTGAAGCGGACATCACGTCAGTGCAAAAAGTGGGATGAGTTTTTGTTTACACTTAAGACAGGTGTCTGTTTGGAGATACTTTACTGGGACTCTGTAAAAGTTTGCAGCTAATTTTACTTTTATGACTGATGTCATGTCTGATGAAGGGCGAGGGCCCAAAACGTTAAATGTGGTGATTATTCCATTAAATTTGATTTAATTGGAGCATCCGTCTGGTGTGCGGACTCAGTATTTTTCTAGTTTTTCTCTTAAACCTCGAATGTCCTTGAAGCTTCTCCTACAACTCTGAAAATGTTGGACTGAGTGTAACTTGTGAAGGGTAATTTTCTCAGTCAATCCTGTACAATCACAATTGTTTTTGTAACCAGAGGGGTCGCCCCCTGCTGGCCATGTTGAAAGGTTTAAGGCACTTTTTCATTGGTTTCATTTGGTTTGGTGAGAACAATAGCATCAGATAACAGCTCTGGACTGATAACGTTATAGCTAAACTCAGCTGTGGTTTGTGACTGCTGATGAGTTCTTGCAGCATTGCAGGTTTTATGATGCTGAACTCTTGTTCACCTCAGGCAGTTTTAGACCTTTTTTTTTTTTTTTCAGGAGCCCAGAATGGTTTTGAAGAGATCATGAACCATTGAAGAATGATTTTTTTTTTTTGTTGATTTAAAGGTCAGACAGTCTAAAGATGACCAGGGTAATGTAGGTCCATGGATGTTGTTAAGACCTCTAGGTTACAAAGAACAGCTGTTTCAACAGCATGTGAATGACTTAATGTAAAAAGTCATTTAAAGACAATTAAAGCAAAGTAAGGGTAGAGAACAGTTTTTTTTAACCCTTACTGGAAGTGGGAGAGTGAATTTCTTTACATAAATGGATGTAGGCTACAAAATGTATACCCCAGAGAGAGTTTGTCCATAACTTCATAAGGCTCCATGCGATCTAAGACTTGGTAACACTGTTGTTTGCATACACCTGTTGAAATGGATCTTAAGTAAAAACCTCAATTGTTTCAAAAGAACTTACATTACATTTAGGTTTTACAGATAGCAGGAACATGAAGTATACATGACGTATTTCAAAATAACTCAGACAAATCAATCTGAATATTAATACCAATGTAGGCACTGGTTGTCGATTCCCATGCATAGCACAGAGGGTAAGAAATGTAGGTTAGAAATTAGGTCAACTATTTTGGATTTTGCAAATCATCAAAATAATTCCTACAGTGGAACTTAAACTGCATTTCTAATTTTCTACTCTAAATTTGAGACTCTCAAAAGTTAACAATCTTTGTTCCTTTTGTAGCATCAATAAGAAAAAACAGCAAAGGGTTCTGGGGTATTTTCCACAACCCCACAATACCATGTGCATCATGATACACTCTGATTTTGGATAATGACCACGTCCTTCACAGAATTCACTTTAACAGCTGAACAGATTAACAGCAGAGGCATATTAAGGATCCTACAACTATAAACACTTCAATTGAGCTCCTTGGAGATCCTAGAGATACACTAAAATATTTAAATCTCAGAGCTGTGGCTATGCTGTTATTGTTATTTGTTATTGTGAACTGCACCATAGGTCAACTGTCAACGCAGCTTTGCAGCCGTATCAATTCTGTAACATCTGCATTGATACATGTATTTACAAGGAGCACATGACGATATATTGCCATATTGATTTTTTGAGCACAGCCCTGTCTGATGGTATGAATATGAATACATGAATAACAGTATTGACACCGTTTAAAAGTAACACACATTTACACATTGCATTATCAGTCTTTGCTTAATGTAAGTACAAAACATTTATGAACACAATAATACATTTTTAAAGTAACAATATGTCATTTTTCCACATTTAATTAGAAGTTTCAAAGGTTGATTTAATTGCACAATGATCTTAGTAACAGGCCGCGCTGTGGACATAGCAGATACCTTGGTGAGCTGTGATTCTATACAGCTGTTTGATGGTACTTTCTGACAACCCAGGAACTATCAAAGTGGAGTTACTTAGCTGAACTGAAGCTGCTTGTGTACAACAAGC
Source organism: Labrus mixtus (assembly GCF_963584025.1). Lineage (NCBI taxonomy): Eukaryota > Metazoa > Chordata > Actinopteri > Labriformes > Labridae > Labrus > Labrus mixtus. The sequence continues at coordinate 1,389,181 of NC_083624.1, forward strand.
AAGCATTATTTTCATTGAGAGAAGGAAATTAACATCTAACATCTGCACATCTTTTTTTTCAACTTCGATCACAAAAGAAACTTAAAAAGGATCTACACAGTTTGTCTGTTTACTTCATTAGTGACCCAGAATCTGATCTGTTATCGGTTTAACTTTTGTGATTGCGAGACACGGGGTAGAAATGCAAAATGTGTTGATGGGACTTTAAAATTCCTGAGTGAATTCTTGATTCTTTTTTTCCCGCGTCCCTTCTTTTCTGCCTCCTCTCCGTTTTCATGAAGCAGAATTGCATACAAGCGGACCAGTAGCAGTTGGCAGGATTCCAGAGGTAACAGGGTTTTCTGCCTGTCCAATTGAATTCCACGTTGCTCTAAATGTGTGGAAACTCAAAACAGATGTCCATATGATCTCCCCTCCCTTTACCTACTTTCTTAAACCCTCTCCCTCTTGATCCTGACCTGCTTCTAGTCATGCATTTAATTTCCCAGTTAGACTGAAGCCCCGTTGGACTGGCTTTTAACCACTTCCCTCCCTTGCAGGACAAGCTGCATGAGCTCTAGAGCGATGAGAGAGATTGTCCCGCAGGAAACACTGTCTACAGAAGAATGAAGACATTACATGTTCATCCTCGTCCCCTCCCGTGGCAGTGTTGAAAAGTTTCAGCTGCTGTTTGCTTTGTTCTATCATATTGAATAATCGGAGCACCCAGAGGCCGAACGGTGTGACACACAGGATGCTGCTGTTTTGGAGATCACATTTGATTCAAACATGGATGCAGGGCAAAGCATGAGTACCTTTCAGAAACCGCTGGTGACGCATTCCCCAGTGAGTCCACAGAACAGCTCAGTACTGCCGTAACGTAGCAACAAAATCTATTTTACAAACACCATCAAACTCCTCTCCTGGCTTCCCTGGGAGTGTGTGTGTGTGTGTGTGTGTGTGTGTGTGTGTGTGTGTGTGTGTGTGTGTGTGTGTGTGTGTGTGTGTGTGTGTGTGTGTGTGTGTGTGTGTGTGTGTGTGTGTGTGTGTGTGTGTGTGTGTGTGTGTGTGTGTGTGTGTGTGTGTGTGTGTGTGTGTGTGTGTGTGTGTGTGTGTGTGTGTGTGTGTGTGTGAGAGTTTTTTGTTCTTTTCTTTTACTCAAGCCATAGACTACCTGCACAACAATTGGTATACTGGGTTACATTCAGACCCATATATATATATTTTTTTTAATTGATCTTTATTGAGGCCTCTTCTTTTTTTTTTGGGGGGGGGGGGGGGGGGGGGGGGGGGGGCTTTTTATGCCTTTTTAAGAGATAGGACAGTGGATAGAGTCAGAAATCTGGAAGAGAAAGAGAGTGGGGAATGACATGCGGGAAAGGAGCAACAGTTCCGATTCAAACCTGGGTCGCCTGCTTGGAGGACTAAAGCCTCTGTACATGGGACACCTGCACTAACAACTAGGCTACTTGCACCAATATTGTGTTGCTTTTTTCCATGAACAGATTATGTTTCCAGTAAAAATTAATTGTCAAAAAAGATCTTTGAAAATGGACCATAGTATGAGAATATATTATAAATTGGACTGATGATAAGATATTCTCAGATGCGAGGCTGACTGTACTGAAGTCCAAGAAAGCACTATAGTAAGGAAAGCCATACGTTTTTAGCTTGGCCTTCTCACCCGTTCACTCTCTTTACCTTTTTATTTTATTTTTGTTTTACCTTTATTTAACCAGGCAGGTCATTAAGAACAGATTCTTATTGGGGGGGGGGGGGGGATGTTAAAAGGACAAACAGCACAGTTAGAAGATAGCAGTGTCCAACATTTCCAACAGCCAAATGCATTCCAAACAGTCACAGCACAGTAAAAAGTTAAAAGAACATATCCAAACGTACCGGCCATAAGGAAGGCAAAACACAGTCATCACATGTACAACGTATCCTCCTTACATACACTCACAACAGCAGCACAGCACATAGAACAACCACATAGATGTGTGGCATACACATGCAATACACGGAGAGGTGAACATCTAAAAGACAACATGCATGGGAGAGACAGTAATGAGCCAGCAGACAGAGGAAGAAGCTGCTTCATACTCATGTCTGCTGGCCAGAAGTTGTTGTTTGTTGATACTGTGAATACGTCCAATCACAAGTAGCATCGACATAATGGCTAAAAACGTAGTCGCTATAGTGTCAAGCTCTCTCATTTTGATTGCCATCTTGGATTTCAGCATTGTCTTTTTTATTTTTTAAGATTTTTTCGGGGGCATTTTCTGCTTTTATTGGAGAGATAGGACAGTGGATAGAGTTGGAAATTAGGGAGAGAGAGAGAGAGAGAGAGACCGTCTTTTTTTACATCACGGCAATGAATCATTATTTGTATAGCAGCGCCAACTCATAACAAGTGTTATCTCGAGACGCTTTACAAAAAAGCAGGTAGAAGACCTTACTCATTGTTGTGTTACAAAAGAAAAATGGGATGGGGGAGATGGGATAAGATGCAGGAAGGACTTCTCCTTCGTATTCCTAAAGGTTCCTGTAGTCCACCCTTCCTCGCCGCTGAGGTGGAGGTCAGAGCAGGCGGTACATGAATGAGGACGGAGCTGGTTGTGGGGACGACACAGTCTGCAGGTTGTGGCTGGGCAGGGACGTTGGGTAGTGCCCGATCACCTCTCTGTAGGTTGCGGGGAGCTCCGTCTACTGCTGGGATAAGGCCTCCTGGGCTTCTAAATGTCTTGCCCCCCTCACGTCCTCGCTGCGAGGGTAACGTGTGAAAGGGGAGTGCATGAAATTGGATTATAACATATTTATGTTCATAAGAAGAGTTCAAACATTTGCCTGAATTTAACTTGGTCAATCAAAGTAACAGCTGGTTAACCTTTTAGTAACATGCCTGATTAATGTTCATCTACTTGGATTAAAGTGGTCAGTGTGATACAGCTGCAAGGATGTCTTATCTGAATAATTAAAACATCTTTGTCACAGAAGAGTGTCATTGCTCAGCAAGCAGGACTTGCTGCATTTTTAGGAAAGACAAAACTCATATTTAAGAACATCCTGTTTGTTCATTCTGCGCAGATTGTTTGACGACGTAATTTAAAACTGACGGATAGTTTCCACTTCTACATGATTGGGTTTCTGCTGCGGTGAGTGGAGCAACATGCTGCTGCTGCTGAGCTTCATTGCTTCATTCTGCTCGTCATTAATTTTAATTAGTTTGTTTGCTACTTTGGAATTCAGCCTCATGGTGATGTTGTTATTTGCAGGGGGAATTATAAATAATTGTGTCACACGTCTTTAATATGTAATCACTCTTCCGAGAGCTTCTATAGTAATCATAATAATCATAATAATAATAATGTGCTGCTGCCTGTTGTTGGCCTGACCAGTTTGTGATGATTATTAATGATATTGTTGCAGTGGTGTTTGTAATAGGAATAAATAATTAAATCTCTTAAATCGTCATTATTCCGAGCAAAACCAGATTGTTTTATAGCTCCATAGTTAAATTGCTTTTTGTTTTCCTCCTCTTATAGGGCTTTCACACTTGCAGAAAACTCCTGATATTTCCAGGAAAAGCTGCATGTGTGAACGCAAACAGACACATTTGGCAAATATTCTCACCATAGCATCGTATAGCGGACTCCACATCATTTTTTGTTACGTCACGTCTCAGGCTTTTGTATTTGTTTTAATATTAAAGGAGGGCACATAAGTGGGGACAAGAGGCAATCGGTTGCTTCCATTCCTCACGCCTTCATTTATATGCGCACATCTTTTGTTCCCTCGTGGACTGTGTTTTGAATAACCTGAAAAATAACTTCAATAAAGGTGATTATCATTCCATCGCTGAATGAAATAAAATGCTTTACCCCTGATTATGTAAACTACAGGTTGCATAATGGTGTGGCTTTAATCACAGGTTTCAATTAATGTGATAATGATTTATTTTCTGGCAAAGGCACCTTCAGGCTAAGGGTGTTAGCACAGTATGATAACCTCAGTATTGACTTGCAGTGCCCTCCAACCCTCCACAGCTATTATATAACCAGCTGTTGTAACCAACATCTCTTTGACACGAGGAACACCAGCACAGGTTCCCCTGTGGTTTCTTTCATGAAAGATGAAGTTGTTTTGTTAGAACGGTTTCCCCAAACAGCGAGCCCGTTAAGCGTGTTAGCTCCTGAATATGTGATGTATAAGCACACAGAAGATTTCTTTTAGGAAAATTCTCTTACCAAGTGGAAAGTGATTTTAGCATAAGCGAGTCTACTGACACAAAGCAGAAGTATTTTTGGGTCTAGGTCTTTATGCATTAAAACAAATGATCACACGGCTTTGTGTGATCTTGATTCTGATTGGCCAATTACGCATAGCAACAATCTTCCTAAGAATGATTCACCGTAACTAAAGCTGCATTCATGAGCTCCTTGGATGGTCCCAGTTTTCCTAGTTAGTATGTTGGTCCTCCTATTTTCAGTTCGGAAAGTCTGAATGTTGGAACAACGGCAAAAAAAAAACTGTGTGGCTGCAACGAAGAAGATGTGAGGAATGTCACAGTTATAAATTATTTTAAGCAAAAAGTTTATGTGCAATACGCAAATTAATCAAAAGAAGGTATCTTCACATTAACAAAACATCAAACCCATATGATGACGAGTATTTTGTCAAGTTGGGCACATCATTTTTTCCCGGAGTTTCCGAGTGGTTGTCCCAACTGGAGCAGGCGTTCTTGTTCATTCTCCAAATCAGGAAGTTGTTTTTCCAATAAGTCAAACATCACATGGGGCGGCTGTGGTTGTTAATTCGGTCGTCTCTTAACTGGAAGGTTGGAGGTTTGATCCCCTGCTGCAGCCACATGGCCGATATGTCCTTGGGCAAGTTGCTTCCGCTGCTTCGGCGGCGGTGGCGTATAAATGTGTATGAGTAGATTTGTTAATACTGATGGACTCTTAACATAGCAGCCATCAGTGCGTGAATGGGTATGAATGACCTGCGGTGTAAAAGCGCTTTGAGTAGTTAGAAGACTAGAAAAAGCGCTTAACAAGCTCAAGTCCATTTACATGAATGCATGGTCAGACACGCAGGTGGTTTCTAGAGATGCAGCTCTAATCACACACTCTGGAGGAATATCTGAATTCTTATCAATCCATGGAGAGACGTATAGGTTGTGCACCATGTACGCTACATGAACTTGTGATGCGCCCTATACGCGGAAAAGTTGGCTCTAGGAAGTAATGTTCATTTCTTAAGTCGGTCTGTTTACTGAGGGAAAGAAAAAAGAGAAAGTACACACATGAAATAGGCATGGAACCGTAGACACAGAAGTGTTTTAAAAGACTGAAAGGAACGAGAAAATGTGTCAACAGACTCAGACAGTGATGAGGCAGAAGAATTCTTTCAGATGCTTCACTGATTCATGCCGACCTATTCACCTCGTCTCAGCAGGGTGTCTTCACCATCAGTAGAAATGTTGAGCTTAATGTGAGTAATAACAGCGAGGTTAGCTCATTTTATGAAGGCTACAGGGTTAACAGTTGCTCTGCACCAACAGCAGAGTCCAAGGTGAAGTGACTGAGATACTTTTATTCTTCCAAGAATTGTGAACTTAGTCGAACTGCTGACCCAAATGACTTTCTATCCCTTCACTGAATGAAACGCTGTATCTCTGACTCTGATTTCACTCTTGTATAACAAAATACCAAGAACTCCATCAGACTCATTTGTAAAACTTGTTAAGCTAATTTGCAGATTTGAAAGCCCCTTAATGAAAGTGGTGGTAGTCGTCTGCATCAATCTGACTCGATCTACGTCGGTAATTGACGCTCAAGCTGCCTGAAAGGTTTCCATGTTACATTTTATTAAAGTGTCTCTGCTTTCATCGTTATGCAGCATCAAAACGAGGAGCTTTAGTTCTACTATGATAGCTTTTTTGGGGATGTAGTTTACGCAAAAGTAGAGGAACTTGGTCCCCTTAGAAATTGAGATACCCCTGCTTGAGGTAGAACAAAGCACAAGCATTTTTTCCCCTGCACTTTCACATGCCCTGTTTGTGAAATGGATGGTTATATAAAATGTTAAAAATGAAAAAAAAGACACTATTTGGCTGTTGTTGTTTTTTTTGTTTTTTTTTGATCTTACAAAAAAAGTGAAAATAGTGGAAATAAGAGGCTTCTCCACAAGGGACAACTCCTGCCTTTAGAAATGTCACCAAAGGGGTGATGATGGCCTGGGGTTAGGTCTGTCCCATGTACAGAGTATAGTCCTCCAAGGGGGTGGGGGCAGTCCGGTTCGAGTCCGACCTGTGGCTCCTTTCCTGCATGTCATTCCCCACTCTCTCTCATGATTTCTTCCTCAATCCACTGTCCTATCAAATGGAGGCATAAAAGCCCCCAAATAATAAAAATCTGAGAATGTCACCAAATGTTTACGCGATGTTCACGGAAGGTTATCACTTACAAGTGATCAATATCATTATGAATGAGATTGAGACGCCTGAACTTGTGATGTGTCCTTCGCGAACAAATTGGCTCAATGAGCTGGCTCTTTTATGTGAATGAATGGAATTTTTGAAATGAACAGTGGTTATTTTTAAATATCAGAAACTCCCTGAAGCTTAGTTTTAATGTCTTAAACATGTTTCTTTAATTAAGAGAATCATCATGTTGCTTGCTTTTGTGACTGTGCCTGACCGTGACTGTGGAAGCACATACACATGAGGACAAAATGATTAGCCCCCCTATGAAAAAAGTATTTCCGAAGTGCTATTAAACAGAGCAAAGAATTTTTAACACAGCTTTTTCAAACATCCAAGTTTTATTTTGGATGCTTACATTATTTTACTTTGCACACAGAAACTAAATTATTTCACAAAAAACAAAAACTACCAGGGTCAAAAATATTAGCCCCCTTAAGAACTGACCTTTTTATTGAGCCATAGCACAAACCACTGTTGTGCAATGATGTGCTTTAACTTTGTAATGCTCAAAGCTTGTAAAATCAAGTTAAAATTGAGGGTTATCTCCCAATTTACACACAGTATAAAAACATCAGTAAGGGTTTGAGCTGTCACTTGAGAAAGCATCATGCCAAAAACAACAGAAATCAGTTTAGACTTGAGAAAAAGAATTGTTGATGCTCACAAAGCAGGAGAAGGATATACAAAGTTATCACAGCGTTTCCAAGTGTCAAGAACTGGAGTGAGAAGTATCATCAAGAAATTCAAAGAGAGCCACACAGTACAGAACAAGCCTGGCAGAGGTAGGAAGCGAAAGATTTCAAAGACTCTGGAAAGAAAACTAGTGAGAGATGTGTCTAAAGACCCCAGAACAACAGACACTAGTGAATGACTTAGCCAAGTCGGGAATTGTAGTCTCAAAGAAGACAGTCACTAGAGCTCTGCACAGGAATGGACTGCGAGGTTGCAGACCAAGAAAAACTCCACTTCTGCAGAAGAGACACCTTCAAGCCAGACTGAAGTATGCTAAGGACAACCTGGAGAAGAATGGGCTGGGATTCCTCAGGAGACGTGTCAGAGACTTGTTGAAAACTACAACAAACGACTGCAGGCTGTTATCCAGCAAAAAGGATACACAATTGACTATTAGCATCAGGGGGGCTAATAATTTTGACCCTGGTAGTTTTTGTGAAATAATTTAGTTTCTGTGTGCAAAGTAAAATAATGTAAGCATCCAAAATAAAACTTGAATGTTTGAAAAAGCTGTGTTAAAAATTATTTGCTCTGTTTAATAGCACTTGGGAAATACTTTTAAAAAAATGAAATTTTCATAGGGGGGCTAATAATTTCGTCCTCATCTGTAGATAAATACATTTTGGACTCACTATTTAAGCAGTGCAGAACAGTTTGTTTCCTAGATTTTGCTCTTCACCTATCGTCTAATGTGCAAGCGACACTGCTGCAGCCTTGTGTTTATGCACGGTAGCAGAAAGCACAAGTGCACAGACCTGCAAATCTAGGGAAATGGCTGGAACCTCATTGACCCGGACTTTGCAGGTCTGTGCAAAAAAAAAACCTTGACCTTTAACATTTAGCTGGAGAGAAGGTTTGTGCAAGCACTGGCAAATAACGGTTTAAAAATAGCAATGACTAAGTAATGTGTTTAAATGTATCCCAGCATAAAATGATGTCGTTGATGTTTTTCTGCTTGTGCCACATCCATTTTCATAAGTTGAGTCCCCCTCTCGGCTGGCTGCACGTGTTTTCCTCTCCCATCTCTCAGGCTTACCTCATTATCAATGAGTCTCTGCGTTGGTCGTAGCTGCAGCTGGAACAGGAATCAGATCCTGGGTTTTAACCTCATGAATATAACTCTCACTCTGATGAGTAAGTCTCCATGGAGCCTCATGAATAAAACCATCAGAGTGCATGATATCCAGGACCTGTTTTCTGGCTGGATTTACTGTGACGTTCACCTTATACCTGGCCATATGCCTCACAATATAAGCAGGCCTATGAATAGACACAGTAGATGCTTCGTGGTACATTTATCTGCCCTGTATTGATGTAACTGAATGAAGGGCTTTTGCAGTTTTTCATGGGTAAATAAGTCATTTTCCAGCTACGTGTGTTTATAGTTGTGGTTAGTTTGGTGGTTATTGATGGAATATAATGATGGTTTTAATTATCATGAGATAAAGCTTGACTATGTGTCAGTGTTTGGGTTTTTACTTTGAATCCTTTTTATCCTAAACATATTTCCTGTTAAGTAGAATTGCTTGTTTTTGGCTTCTTTGTGGCAGCAGAAACAGTTGTAATCTTAATATCGGGTAAGAATAGCTTTGTAAAGTTAATGAATGATGAGTGAATTCAATGGCCATTTTTTTTCTCCTTCCGGCCCCCTTATACAATTTTTGTGTGAATCTGGGGTTGAGCTCACACGTGAATGTGGTGGGGTGGTGGTGTTGTTCATACCCTGCGACTGGTGTGACCTTTGTGCATGTGATAAAGTAGCTTCTTCATCCCTTCTTTCCAGAATGTTCTTTTCTCACTCGTTCTTTGATACTGAAAACTAGCTTTTTTGAATGGGTGTGTATGTGACTCTGAGGGCTTTTGCAGCAAGCCTCAAGTGGACACTTCAGGAACTGCAGGTTTTTTTGCACTTCTCCATTTGCTTATTTTTTCAACACCAGGTGTTGCTGCCTGGCATTGCTTCAAGACAATACTTTGAGTTAATGAAAAAGTTTACATCAGTCTGAGATAAGACATGTAACCTTGCCCCTGCTGGTAATAAGTTTGATTTAAGCCATGAGGGCAAACGATACAGGAAAAACTACAGAATGAGCTGAAAAATACTAAAAGGAAGAACTGCTGCTAATTTTGTTATAATTTCCTGTAGGTTCCTCAAGTGAAATCTTTCACATTTTAAAAGCAGTCATTGGAACCACTTTGTCATTAAAAAATATTGATTGCAGAAATGGAAATTTAGAAATGTATTCCAACCAAAATCTATCTGATCTTAACACACACCCTCCTACTGCTTGATAGTAAACTGCAAAAACACATGTAGTGTTGTCCTTCCTGTGGTATAATGCCTTTGCTTTACTAGGCTTTGTGTAATGTGAAATAAATGTTTTAATTAATATAAAAGTCTGCCATCTTTTCCCAGTTCTTTTTATCTCCAAAGAATATTGCGTCAGTGTGTTATTGTTACTGAAGAACCTAGATCTGACTGAACTATGAAGCATACAGGGTGTAAAATATCCTCACAGTGACGGCTACATAGTTTGCCACACAGGCTGCTTTTGTCAAGGTGTCACGAAGAGTCCATCCAACCCATTATGTTTCATTATGCTAATTGTGGACTGTAATTCCATTATCATGAGTAATGAATGCAAAGCTATTGTCCATGTGGTCAGGTCGTTGATGGACAAAGGAGGGGGAATGTGGTGTTTATCTGTTACTCATACGACAGATTCACTCACACATTTACAGATGACTCACACCTTAAATAATAGTGTGAGAAGTGTTCTTAGATATGATAATTGTGAAGTTGATAATTCGGCCTATTTAAAGAACCTGGGAAATGTTACGTGCTTTCTTTCATGTAAATGTTCAAATGTGAACAATGTCCTGGATGACATCTGAGTGAATTTCCGCACCGACACGGAGGACAGATTTGGTGCACTTGGCACCGAAGCTCACTGGAGCTCCCACATTCCCCTTCACAGTTTTATAGAGGCACCATTGTGACAGAGACATAAAAGCTGCTCAGGAAGGAGAGTGCATGGTACAAAAATGTGATTGTATCATTTTATCATTTTAAAGCTCATGGTGTGGTGACATGTCATTTCCTACGCAGGCCTTTAGTGTGAATTTCTTATTTTTACTGTGGGGAATTTGTCTTATGTAACACATTTACACAGCGTGCACACATTAAAGTCCTTTGACTCGAACTACATTTATACAAAGGGAATGGTTTCCTTTAGAGAAACAAACTGTACACTGAGTGTATTTATTCCCACGAGAGAGAGAGAGATAGAGAGAGAAGTGTGTCTGCACGTCTGTTTGTTATGTTATATTTAGAAAGTTCTGGTTGGATTGAGCTAAAACTGGCTCTGAAATTACAGATGGTTCATATCGGGCCTCTCTCAGTTTTGAGGTTATCATTATTCTGTGGCTGGCTGTCAAGGAAAAAAAAAAGCCTTAGTCCTCTCAGATGCCTCTCCAGCGATGCTCCCCACATGTATTATGACTGCGAGGCGGCGTGGTGGAGTAACACGGGCTGCGATAAGGCCGAGAGGCTCCCCACCTGGCCTTATATGGACGCAGTTTGAACCTTGGCCGATCGTGAGCTGAGGGGGATACGACCGTTCACGAGCCACAGGTCAGGGATTAGTTAGAGCTGTGAACTTCATAGAGGTTCCTGATCTGTGTCTCCACTGGTTAATCATATTTAGTGAATTCCAAAGTCAATGTTACATAAAGAAGCAGAAGCTGAATGTGGACCTCAGGGGAAGATATTACAACTGAAGTCTGAATCAGAGCCCAGTCGAGGAGATTTAAACATAATGTGAAGAAGTTAAAAAAAAGAAGAAGTGGTGCTTCATGCAGCACACACAATTCTGATTCTCAAATGATTTTTTTTCTCTATAGCTGCTCTCTTAACGTGGACTAAATGTAAGACAATAAAACACAGTGTCCGTCACTACAGTTTAATTTGTCTCTAAAAAAAGAATGATCCAGGAGCTGCAGCTTTTCTGCTGTCTAAGCATCTTTGTAACCTAACCATAATCACACAATAAAATAGTCATAGTAATAGTAAATAGTAATAGTAGTAATACAATAAATGTTATAACTGTGTCATAATCAAAAAGAAGAAATAATATTGTAATTTTGATAATTGTTTTGTGTTTTTTTCCTTTCTGCAATCACCAGTGAGAAACGTGCATTTTGACTTCCACTTGAAGCCTCTTTCCTTCTTTGCAGAGTTCAACATTAACGAATCTATTCAGGCTCACTAATGGTGGCCTTCAGTGAAGCATAATGCCCTTGCTCTAATTTACACCGTAAGACTAATCCACTCAGCATCAAACCACTGAATGGTGAGAGACATTTATTACGAGAGCAAATTAAGCAATTATTGCTTCTAATAATAGCAAACACCTCTTCTTTCTCACCCAGCGCCCATGTCCTGCTCTGTAAAGATGCTGAAGCTGTTGCCATGAAAACGCAGAGCTATGTGTGATATTGTGCGTCTCCTCACCTTGGCCTCGTGCCTCGCTGATGGCGTTCTCAGCTCAGGCCGTCAGAAACAGCACAATAGCTCAGCTGGCTGGGGGGGGGGGGGGGGGGTGCAATTCTCCTTCTAGATTCATTATCGCAACAGAAGTGCTGTTGTTGTTAGCTGTTTACTGTGAGGGTCTGAATGGACCTATAGCTCAATCTTTGTAAAAGATACATCTGCTATCATAAACATATACCGTGGTGGAGGTCATTACTTTACTGCACACGTGTTGTTTTAAGGCCCTGACACACCACGCAGACGGCAAAGAACTTGTGGCGTCTTGGCCAAAAAGTTGCACTTGAGCACACCGCAAAGACTACAGCTGACGGCCAACCACCACGTACGTTCTGCATGAAAATGGCACTGGCGTTTAACTCACTCATTTAACTGTGTAACTCTGAACTTTCTGGGTTCCTCTAACTGAATATGGGAGAGGTGTAAGTTTTCCAGCCACGGCTTTGGCTTTGTTTGCACAGTGAGCAGCTTTACATCAGCTACGGTAACCTTCAAGGGACACATCACTTAAAAGGCTATTACTTTACAGCATGATTTTAAAAAGCTCTTCAGTTCTTGGTATGCAGTCACCCCGGGTTTAGATAGCAATAAGCATCAAGGCTTCTTGACACTTTTGTTGATTACATCCCTCTGTAGTATTTATTCTTTAATGAGTGCAACAATGAAGACTCAAATACAATGAGGAGTATGTCGAATGCATCGTTGGTTATTTTATTGTAACATAATTAAAACATTATTGAAGTGTGACTGTACTGTGACCACTGTTTCACTTCTGAGGATATCTCATATTTCATGTCTTATACATCATGAGCAATGAAGGGCAGACATGCATACTCCAAATAAAGCTTTTACAGCTGCTGGATCAAAGACTCACACACACAGAGGCAGAGCACACACTCTGGATACACGCTGTGTATTAGTGGTTTCAAAAGCTCAGACACTCTCCTGACTTTATTTTTTTTCCCAACTCACCATTATTTTTATTCTCATGGCGGCTGCTGCATTGTTCTCCAGGGTGGCCACAATTCTTAACTGATTTTAGTTTGTTTGGTTGATGCTAAAACATAGTGGAAAATGCCATTAACTGGCTAACAAAACTAGCATTACATAGCACTCATTTTAATTTAGGAAACAAACTATTTCATTAACATATTTAAAGGAGCAATATGTAAGTCTGACACCTAGTGTTTAAAATTGGTACTGCAGTCAAAATTCAAAACATTGGAGATGGCTGATTTCCCCCCCCTCCTCTCTAGAGTCCATGCTCACACAGGTCACCATGTGGTGGACTCTGAAGCTTCAGTGTTTATCCAGCTCTGCATGGGTCTGTAAACCTTTCTGTGTTCTAACCTCTCTCCATTTTTCAAAAGCATCTCCAATATTGATCCTAGTTTGAGCACGTTTCTGCTCGTGGAGCTTATTAGAAACATGCAGAGGCTTTTTAGGTCGGGTACAATCACTTCTATCTGAACCAGTTCGCTTGCCCGCTTCCATCGCTGCAACACCTGTTGGTTTGCCTGGCAAACCGAGGGGCTTCCAAAACAGCCGTGTGTGGGTGCCTTAAGACCGCCTACCTTCTCCGGTCAGAACAAAAACAGACCATTCTGGACAGGAAATCTAAACTAAGAAGGAAGACATACTGGCTGCTGCATTGTTGTCAGAGAATCCAGCACTTTATCATCAGACATTAAGTAAAACATGTTATAATAAGGTCATTTTATCATTTAATTCAGTAGGTTTCATACATATTGCTCCTTTAACCTTCATTTAACCAGGAGTATTCACATTGATACAAAACGCTTTTACAAGGGAGTCCTGGCCAAGACAGCAGCATAGAAGGTTTCACACAACAGATCAAAAACATCAAAATTTACATCAGGCAATTAAATTAGCAGCGCTCAGCAGTAAAACATGCAAACACTGGTCAAACGATCCTTAATCTCGGTTTCAAATGTCAAGTGTAAGGTGACCTTTTAACTCAGACCAAGAGGACGATGCAAAAACATTCAAATCTCTTTCACCAAAGACGGAGCGTGCTCATGGAATTACATGCATGATAAGCGAAGGTTACAGCTACTTAAAGTTTTAGGAGTCAGTGATGTACCTAATAAAGAAGGCCTCATCCTGACTCAGACTGTGCAGCAAGTTTCACAAAAAAAAACAGATCAGTTGCTTTTTACATTGTCCTGCTTACAAACAACCCCAAAAATATAATTTCATCAGTGTAATTAATGAGACCAGAGGCCTCTTTAAGGATAGCTGTAGATGATGTTGAGCTGTATTTAATTTCACATCAATCTACTAAAGAGTCCCAGTTAGACAGATAATGAAACCAATAATCAGACATTAAAAGCACCAAAGGGTCACTTTGAAGATGAACTTTTGTACCAGACACTTCCCTGGACCGCTCTGAGATATGGTGCTGCAGATATGATGTAAGGGAATGTTGACACTATACATAACAACAGTGTGAAGGGCTCTGGCAGGCTCGGCGGTGCGGTTGGCATATTTTGAAAGGTGTTATAGTGTAAACTGTCACTGAGCGGGCCAGTTGTAACTGAGACGCACTCAAACGGCCTCGGAGGGCCTCCGCTCTGTTTTGACTCGTGTGTTGTTGAGATCACAGCGTGGGCGTGTTTGATCACTCAGACGGAACCGTCATGGCCGATGGCTGCCGGACGGCTCTCAGACACCCAAACACAACAGATGGGCAGACACAGAACATCACCAGGGCGGCGTGGGTAAAACTGTGGAACAAGTGGAGGCCGGGCAGAGGAGCATGGAGCGTCTAACACATGGACTTATCCATTAGGTCAAGCCTCCTACTGTCAGCAAGGAGCAATTAAAGAGCGAGATTTTTTAAAATATACTTTTTTATTTCATGCTTAGGGGAAACTTACATTTGAATTGAGTAACGTAATATGTGGTCAGTTATGACTGAGAGACTGGAAGAGGGACAGAAAAGCGGAGAAACAAAGATTATTGTAGATCTTTATTCTCATTGAGTAAGAGTTGTATTCTTTTTTTTTTTAGCGGTTTCTTCTTCTGCCACTTCTTTTTGACTCTTTTGACTTGTTTAGGGTCATTGATGCAACAAGTTCCTGATTTTACCCTTCTTTAGTTAGGCTGTTCCTGAACTCATAAACTGATTTTACTGTAGTTCTAAAAATAATTCCGGGGGCAGTGTTGGCCTAGTGGTTATGTCGCTAGAGGTTATATTCCTCCAAGTGCAGCGGCCCAAGTAATAAAGCAACCAAATCTTAGACAAATATTGAACAACAGTCTGCAAAATAAAAGCCACTAGCACAATAGTATCTTTAGTTCAACCACAAATTCAGTGTAGAAGAATCCTTGCATTTGACAGAAGGAATAATATTCTTTTCTTTTATTGATCCCATTTTAATATGATATTTATGGAGAGATCACAATTTGTTTATTGTATAGCATGCCATTCACTTTCATTGTAGTTGCACTTAAATTGTTGTTTATAATGTCTTTTTGCTCTTTGAATGGTCTCAGTATGATTTTTTTTTAGCTGTTTATTTTTTTATAAACCTACATTTAGTAAAATCTCTGAATACAACAAATTCTCACTTAAACCACTTCCACTTGTAGAGATGACTTTCCAACACTCTAAAATGATCTAAATCAGGTTTAAGAGTGTCCTTCTTGATATGTGATTTAGTATTTTCTCCACAAAGTAATCCTTGGTCCTCGTCACAATTTAGCTTTGTTTATCTCAGTGGTGTGAAGTAAACACACAGAACATGGTAGAGCTACACATCTACTCCTGGGACGGAGCATTAATGTTTATCCCCTGCTGGGTCAGAGGAGGTATGCGTGGTATGTTGGAGGCAAGGTACTTTCTCTCACTAAGCTCCCTCTCTCTCAAATACACACACTCATTATTTCACTCCAACACACACACACACACACACACACACACACACACACACACACACACACACACACACACACACACAGTTTATTTTCCCTAAACAGGAATTATTGGTTCATTCAGCGGCTACTACTCCTGAGACAGCCGTGATTAACTCAACTAATGTTAGACTGTGTTTGAGTAGCAGTGACCTTTTTAACACTTTAACAAGCCTTGATTTTGTCAGACATACAGATTAATTAGCACAAGTGTTAGCAAGACTGCTTTATATATGTTCAGCATATCCTTTTATCATATTTGTTAAATATAAAATAAATCTCTGAAAATCGTGTTTAATAGTTTGTTCTCCTTGTTCTGTTGCGATGGGAAATGTTCACTCTCATTTTTTCGATTAGTTTGGAGAAGATATTGCCGAGATAATGGACAGCCAACTGGCACGCAGACACAAGTATCGCTTTCTCCATGGGAGTAGGACAAGTAGGCATCCAAACTGGACAAAAACACAATTTCTCAATGTGCAGCCAACTTTAGTGTCCATCTGACTCTGATGTGATTTCTCCACGGCGTCTTAGCTTGTTTGGCTTCATGCTATCAGAAGCTGACACCTTGAGGCACACCACACACTGTGGTCTGTCTTTATTAGCCCAAACGTTCAGCACATCTAGGGCGTGTGCTCTTACACCTGTCAATCATTTACCCTATATAAATAAATTGAAGAGGATGCTACGTGGCTTGGGCTTTAGAGATATTGTGTGTTTTTCTTTGAAATATTAAGTTCCTTTGTTTCTCAAGGTTCAACCAAAACGATCTGAAGAATAGTTTTCTCATCTTCAGTGTGTAAAATAGGAAAGGCTTAGCCCTGCTAGTCCAATCATACCAGCCAACCTTTATTATATGCTTGGTGTTATTGTGCTGGTTCCTATACTGTTGTATTTTTATTGCAGGCGTATATATTTGGAAGAAACAGTGTTTATTACGTTGTCTTTTTTTCTGCCGATTTAGCAGCAAAACCTGTGCCACTGAAAATGTAGAAATGTATTTGTCTAAAATACAATTGAGGTGGCAACAGCCAAGGGAGTGAATGAGGAGTACTACTGCAGGACAGGACGTCCCAGGAGACACATTTGTGTTTCTCATAGTGTTTCATGATTCTAGCAGACTATGGGACGCCTTCTCAGTCCACTCCTTTTCTCTCTATAGGCTCTGGGATTCTCGGGTAACATAGTGAGTCTGTTATAGGATATTTGCAGCATTGTTTTAAACCATTTCATAAAGCTGAGCGGATTCTGAGGCCTCAAATAAGCTGAAAGAATCATTTCACCGCCCGGCTTTGAATAAATCCGTGCCTGCAGAGAGTGCTCCTACGAGTTGTCAGTTCTTCCTCTTGTGTGTCTACACAGCTATTAAAAAGTGGATTTTTTTTTTTTGCCCAGTTGTAGTTTTCAAAGCAGTGGAGGGAAATGGATTTGAGTGCTAGGTGTTGACATGAAAGAGTGGGAAGCAGCAATGTGTCATGTGTTGCTGCAGTGAAAATGCACAGGTCTATATTTGGAAGGATCACTGGTTAGTCATTGTCCCCCTCACTGTCTCTTCTCTTTTGAAGCACGAGATGAAAAATTAAACATTCCTCTTCTTTTGTTTGTCGCTTGGGCTTGTCTTTCTTCTTCAAAGGCATGACTCATCAATTGACCTTTTAGCTCCCAGGAGTTCAGCTCTTGTGAGGCATCAGGGCTGCTTGAAAGCATGCAGTATGATGTCCCTGGTTTTGAAGTACAACTCCAGAAATGTCCTATACAAGCCAAAAGCTTCTTTTCCATAATTTTTCCTGAACAAATAATCTTGTTGATTCTGCAAGTTCTTGTCATGTCAGTAGTGTTTATTAGACCACATGCAGTTTGGGTGTGTACCAAGGTTTGTGCCTACGATTAGGAGGCAGAATAAACTAATGGTGTTTTCACACAGGAAAAAAAAACTCCTGGAATTCTCCCAACATTTTTTTGGGGTGAGCTGCATGTGTGACTACCACAACCAAAATTGACTTTTTTCTACCAACCCTTTTAGTAAAAAGTAATTTTCCACATGTGTCTTGATACTGTTTATATTTTGAATTGCAGGTGACATTGATGTAAAAGCCTACCTGTAATTGGTCTGCAATTTTGGCTTTCTGCAGCATCTTTTTTGTGTCATATCGTGCCTCCTTAAACCCCCCTCCCGTTCGACAGGGAAAACTTCACACTGTGAGCAACTCTGGAGGATTTCAGGGGCAGGCTGTCAGCTTATATGCGCTGATATTACTAGATAGACACCAGTCAAATAGCATTTCATTTGGGGCGCTGATGACGCAGCGGTTAATGCGTGTGCCCCATGTATGGAGGCTATAGCCGTGATGTACGTACATGTGCAGTAACTTTCCGGTTGAGTGACCTTCCTTATTATGTATATCTTTTCCACAAGTGTTTGATAACTGCATTTAAGAGGGATCAACGCTTTAAATGTATCTATCTCTACAGATCGGACATAAACCTTAGAAAGAAATCGGCCGACATATCGTATCTAATTTTTTTCTCCCCATTATTCGTATCAGCCCCAAAAATCCCATATGGTTCTGGCTCTAGTTAAGGTGTGCATTGTATAAAAGCAACACCATTGTGCTTCTTTGCATGGGCTGTAGTTCACTGTTTGATGGCTAAAAAATGAATGAATGCGTTCAGACGTTATACTTTCTATATTTACATTCCTCTGTTAAAATCAATGCTTCAGTACATGTTAGCACTCCACATGATAATTCATTAATTAAAACTGAAAACTTTTCCTTATGTAAGTTAAATTTTATATACTACAGTATACAGTGCACTTTGGCTTCACAGGGCAGAAATAACACAGTAGTCTAATAATAGAGGTTTCATGGGATTGCCATGGTGATATAGAATATATTAAATACAGTAGAAAAGTTGTCCTTGGTTCATGCAATGAGATCCTTGTGTTTGTTCCTGCATTATACAGCAGCTGACAGCTTTCAAGGTAAAATCCATCAACAAATAACTGCAGGCCCTCATGTGAGAGACTTTCAGCCTCTTGTACACACTGCTCTGCAGAGTGAGGCTGGCTCTGGGCTGCTCACAGTAATCAGCATGAAGCACATGACCTGCATTTGTCCTTAAACACACAATGAGCCCCACTGTGCTGACGAAGGGGCTGTACACTTGTAATCAATTTAACAATCTAATTAGAAGAAAAAAGTAAAAATGGGACTTACCAAAGGGCAGAGCACACAGAGGCCTGCTTATTTCTGTCGCTGGCTTTGGCTGAAAATAAAGTTTATGGTTTCCCCCGGGGGCACTTCCTCCAGTGATTTGTTGTCTTGTGATAGCAGTTGATGAACGTATCACAATTCCAAAAGCGATCTCTTGGAACTGCAAAGAGGTTCAACTAATTTCCTCAACATTTGTGTTAAAATGTTAGAGGGAGCCTTGCACCTGTCCTCTGTCGCTTTATTACAGGAAATTCAACAAACCAAGTCCACAAAAAAATGAAACAAAGCACTTGTTCTAAGAGAAAATATTTCAGTAGACTTTTCAAAAGAGATGTATTCATATCTCAACTCTGGGTCTTCTGACTCTAAGGGTCAGTTTTTGATAGAATAATCTAAAAAACACAACTTAATAAAAACAGATTCACACACTGAAGAGTAAATACCATACACTGTACAGAACAAGGATTTAATCACAGTAATGTCAACCCTTGGTTTCTGAAAAGGGGTTAGAAGCCCGATGACTGCCGACACCATACTGGCAATACTCGGCCTTTGCTTAGGTCATTCTAGAAACAGGCAAAGAGGCGGAGCTGAGGCAGGCTTTAAGCCTCCTGTCAGTCAACTCGGCCACGCAAATATAATAAAAACAATTCTTAGGCTTCGTAAAATCGAATCGGATGAGTCACCCCTTGGCAGTGTTTAGTTATAAAAATTAGCTATTCATGCCCAATTTGTTTTTTTGAACCACGCCATAAACATGTTTAATTCTGCTATAAAAAATAGGAACTTTAATATGGGACCTAATGGAGATTCAGCGCATTTAGAGCCAGCCTCTAGTGGACACTTGAGGAACTGCAGTTTTTTGCACTTCTTCCACATTGGCTTCATTTTCCATCACTGGCGCTTGCAACTTGTGAAATATTGACTCCTTGGACTTCTTCTTGCTCTCATGTTTTGATTTCCTCTGCAGGCATTTGTTAATAAAATATGAATTATTTTTGCACACATAAAAACACACAAGCACCCCAGAGAGCTGGCATGACACCCTCAGTGGTTACTTGTTATCAAGATTTGTCAAGAAGCAGATTTCTTTGACATTAATAGATTATTGCGTAGATGTTGCTCTGTGACATAAATTAATTAATTAATTAAACATCTCAATTTGAAAACAACCAAACATAAGTCTGACTATGGCTCAGGAAGAAGACTTCAACTTATAAATACAAAAAAGTGGAAAATAATTCATGATAATCAGAAACAAGCTTTTGTTATTAGCTCGTTTGCTTTTCAGCTTTCTTTGACAATGAGTCCGCTGGTCTGTGTGTGACAAACACAGATAATGTGACAGATGTGTTCATGATGTTGTGAACCGTTCGCTGGCCGATGTTTATTCGGGGTGTGTGTTGCTTCAGTTTCGGCCATTAATCACATGATTAATGGACAACAGAAACAAGGAAACACAGAGGAGTAGAATGCCTGTGGGAGTTATGCCAGGCAAACAGATTTTCTATTAGCTTGAAGTGTTACATAAAATTCTCTCTCCTCTTTGGGAATTAAGCATTTTCTACCCTGCTTGTGTTGGGGCTTTTTTCTCAGGAGAGTGGATAGAGTCAGGAATCAGGGGGAAAGAGGGCATGTGGGTAATGACATGCAGGAATGGAGCCACATTTCGGATTCGAACCTGGGCTGCCTGCTTGGAGGACTTTGGCCTCAGTACATGGGGAACACGCATACTAACCGCTAAGCTACCGCCGCCCCCATTTGTCAACTTTAAGCTAAATTTAGGTTTAAACTATTGAAATGAAAATGACATACTTGAAAGCTCTTATTGGTCTTTAGCTCTGCCGGTTTTGAATAGAGAATGATTCATCCTGAGAGCAATGAGAGCAGAACAATATGCATGAATCATGGAGGACTCGCTGAAAACCATTTCCCTTATTAAGTGACATGTTAAACTCTGAAGGCTTGAATCAGCGGAGACGTCTTCTCTGCAGGTATTTGCTAATAGATTTCTGTCTTCTTATACTCTGGGGATGAGCTCTGTGTTTCACTTTCCTGTTGCTGTGAGGAAAAGCCCAAAGGTTTCCAAATAAGGCCGTGGTGAGCTCCGGCAGTATTAATAGAATAAGCCTGCTGCCGAGGAATATTTGTATTGACTTGTTGAAAGACTTTATCTGATGCATGCCGTTTCCATGGCAGCGTGGGGGTGGGATGCTACGCGGCGGCGGCTGCTGCTGCGGTTGGAGCTTCATGTGCAGCTGCATTCGGGTAATGTCACTGTAGGAAGCAGGAACTCTGCTTTTTAAATGTCACGTTTGGACAGTTTCCAGCTGATGTGAAGCACGAGTCCAACATTATTTTTTATGGAGAACACGCAGACCTTTACACTCTTGGAGGCAGAAACATGCCCCCCCCAGAGGTTTGTACCTCCAAACCTACCAATCCTCCCCCTGAGGAAATAAAACATCCCATCCCTCCCTGCTGATGATATGCCTCCAAAACATTTGCTAAGCTAACTGGCCCCTCATAGACAATAAAGCAAACCAATTTCTCTGTAGTTCTTTACCTGTGGGACACATCATTGTCTTCTTTTCCTTCTGTTCTGCCTTCTCTATCAATGAGAGATCAGCACTTTATTTATTTAGAATGCAATAAAAAAAAATCCCTCTAATCTCTGAACTGTGCTTTCTTTAATTTATATCCATCGTACACGCTCCCAGAAAGTCATTCAGAGTTTGGAAGCTCTGCTTTCTGTAACCGGGCAAACTTTATTAAAAAAAGCAGATTCCAGCAACAAGTCCAGATTATTAAGAAAGTTCCAAGTTCATTTCTGATTTTACATGTTTTTCTATTTTAATATTAAATATAATATTACACATAAATAAAGCAGTAATCAAGTATCTCTGTAAATGTCAAAAGCTGGAGTTCCACTGGCTGTTTGTCGGGCCGTGTTCACATGGACAGGACGGCCTTGTGTATAAAGCTGCTTAGCCGAGAACTAGACAAAAATCTATACGCAATGTGAAGCCACAAGCTAATTTGAGTCTGCTAACATTAGCCTGCTAACACAACAATGCAGACCAGAGGCAATTGAAGCTTGAGCCAAGGATAAATTGTCCGCCGCTTGTGGTCAATGCTGCTTTCCATTTGATAACTCCTTTGTGTGAATGCGAGTTGAGGGTGGTTGGAGGTGTGTCCTTTGAGGAGAGCGGAGGCTTCAGTATGGTGGAGGTGTCACCAAACATCAGTTTTTGTCTGGTTTCATGCTGGGCGACCTCTACTGGATCCAAAAGTCACACATTCTTCCCTTAAGTTGACTTTGTTCTAAGGGGCTTGATAGAGCTGTTGTAACAGCTAGGAGGTCTCCGGTTAACATGCCAGTTAATCCATGAATGAAAAGGAGAGAGTGTGTTGACAAGACAACTCAATAAGTTAGTTAAAGTCAAAGATTACGAATAACAAATTAGTTTGACAATTTAACTTTTTTTTTTGTTAAGAATGAATACAAATTCAGTTAACTTCAAACATTAAAGCAGTCCGGAATAAAAAAAACAAAAAACAACTTAAAACACATAGATATTTTTTTACAGTGTATAAACAGTCTATAAATCTGCACGAACACAACCATCGACCCTAAGTCAATTCTGAGTGTGCTGACAGATGTTAGTGAATTCTGTTTAACGCAGCTCATTTGTTGAATTGATGTTGCTCGGATTCTTTGAGAGCTCCTTCAAAGAAAAGAGCCGTTTATGCTCCTCACAACAAATGGTCACCTACTTGAAGAAGTATAACTTACTGAAATGCTTTCAGGTAAGAATAGTGCTGTCTAAGTAAATATTAGTCCAGCCAAAATAAAGAGGATCATGGGAAATAGACCCTGGCTGTGTTTATCTTAAAAGGCATTAGTCTTCTGTGGTTCAGCTCGGGTTACTTAAACAGTTAGATAAGATGTCCAAATAGCAGAAAGAGTGTGTAACCTTTTCTTAATCCACTTCCTTTTTTTTGTCTCACACCTCTCTTCTTTGTTTTCCTCGGTCATGCATCAAGTCCAGCCCATGTTCCGGCAGCCGCTCCTCCCTCTGAGCGTGCTCGGTTTTCTGCGTGGCGACCTGCTGAGGGTTTTTTTTTTTTGACTCGATAAAGACGCGCTGTGTTTGTTCAGTCTGTTCCGGCAACAGAAAAGGCCCGTGGTGTGAATGAGATTCAGCTGGCTGATTCAGCCCATTAAATGGCTCTACAAAAAGAATGAGCTGCTTGCTGCCAGTCCCAGGACCGACTGTATGCCTGGCACTGAATGGAAACAATGTCTCTTTAGCTCCGGTGCCTTGGACTCATGACAGCATGCAAGCTGTTTGATAGGTGGAAACTTGGACCAGAGCCATGAAAGCTGGAGGTTGTGATTTGCTGTAAATTAGAAATTGAAGTTTAAGTGGGGCACACACATGCTAGTGTGCACAAACAAAGATTCTCCCACTCTCCCACTCCCCTGGATCTTGAAAATTTAAAAAAAATCAGAGAATCGAAAAAGACCAAGTTTTCTGTTGTATCTTTCATCACTACACTGATTTACACACGTCTTTATGGCCACAGTTTAATGGCAAAAGCGTATTAATTTAAATGTACATAGAAGCATTAAGCAGGTTTATATTTTCTGTAAATCTTTCTTTTCGACTAACCACTGTACTGTCACAGCTAAACTTTTGTTTCAGAGTTTCTTGCACTCCTTTGCAAAAAAACAACTGTAGTCTAAACTGCAATATTAAAGCCTGTGCAAAGGAAGTGGACTTATACGACATGACATACATGATGTTCACGCAGACAACACGATAAATCAACATTATGGAGGAATTTGGTATGCTGCACTTTGGCGCCCAACGAAGGTCTCCGAGTGCACCTGCACTGTCTTAAAAAACACATTTAGTGTATTGATATATCCAGCTTGGCGTCAGACCTGAAGCCTGCTGTAACGTGAAGCTAGCCTCTCTCCAATGTGTAAAAGCCTGTCCAATATTTACTGTAGTCCAGCTTCTTGCTCGGTCACTCTCCCTTTTACTCTTCTTAGCTTCATCCGTCAACGTCCTCTTCCATCTCTTAGCCTCGGCCATTGTGTCAAACAGTACCCAGACGTGCTCACTGGCTTCGTTGTAGTTGAAGACTGGTGTGTGAACTAGTGCGATTAAGCCGTAAACGCACTTCTTGAGAGAGAACCGCGGCCCACTGCTAAAGTCACAAAGCGCTGTGTGCAGGCGACCTGGGCACACTGTGGAAACGAGATGGACGACATTCTCCCTGTTGAGAGTTATTGTACTACTCGATCGACTCTGGAACTATTCAAGGTGTAAAAGTGACATATTGTTGCTGTAAAGACTTCTGTTTTAGATGCTTGAGAATGGCTGTTGTCATCATGTTTTTTAGACCCATATTGTCACGACTTTGTTATTTCTCTATCCTGGTGAAGAAGACTTGTCAGCGGGAAGATCTTTCTTTTAGTATTTTCTTAAAAATGGTCAATTTTACTCAAAATGGGACCATAATTTATAAAATAAACATCATGCTGTTTTAAAGTAGCATGGAAGTGAGCAATTGAGTCCATTCACTCTTTAGGTAAATGTTTACTAAAGTAATAAATCAGCTGTAAAGTCGAGATATTATTAGTTATTGTCTCATACAATCAGTCCTTTTATTGCAACCGATGGAGTCGCCCCCTGCTGGTCATTAACAAGTATGACGGTTTAAGACTCTCACTTTTGCTTCACTTTTGAAAACCGAAAGACTGTGTCTACTTTTCTATACAACCTACGGACAATCTAACCCTCTGATGCTCATGGACTCCCTGTCTTTACATATTCTGCTCTCGGTTTTCCCCCACAGATAGTGTCCAACGTGCTGATCTTCTCTTGTACAAACATCGTGGGAGTGTGCACCCATTATCCCGCTGAGGGCTCCCAGAGGCAGGCCTTCCAGGAGACCAGGGAATGCATTCAGGCTCGCCTCCACTCGCAGAGGGAGAACCAGCAGCAGGTGAGAGCCAACATGCGTTTTATGGTGAACAGAGGGAGAGCACTGCAGTCCTTAAAGCAACAGTTACATTAGTGATTAAATCACATCACACTTTTTAAATGCAACACTCGCCTCCTGAATGTCGAAAGATAGTTCTGAAAAAGGCCCAAATTCTAGAGTTAAGATATACAAAAATATAAGTGATTGTGCAGCCAGGGGTCCAAGTGAGTATCATTTTTATCACTTTTTTTTGTAGAGCGTAGCAGCACAGATGATCTGATTTCATCCAGTTGAATGTTTGTTTTTTAGAGTAGAGAAAATACTTATGCAGATGCTTTGCAATGCAGGTTTAACCATCACTTTTTAACAGAAAATTACAATTAATCAAACCTGCAATAAAGAGATAAATGTAAATTAATCTGTACAATATGAGGGGAAAATTAAGAGGAGCATCAAGTCTGAATTTTTTGTATTAAAAAAAACCTAACCGCTAGGCCACCAGAGCCCCATAAAATCCAACTTTAAAAAGGCAAATATAGTGTTTCAGCTTTGGAAGAAGATTTCTTGTTTTGGATTATTTTGATTGAAGGAAAAATGTTGAGAATGAATTCAAATTTGAGATTACTGGTGAACGCTGAAAACCGAGTTGACCTTCAGAATAGGATATTATAGGATAGGATAGGATAGGATAGGATAACACTTTATTGATCCCCAGAGGGGAAATTCAGGCATTACAGCAGCACAGACAAGAAAGCTCAAAAATACACATTAAACAGAATAGATAAGATAAATATAAATAAAAACAGGGGGTATATACAGTACAAAATGAATGATGAAGTTAACTGGGGGGGAGAGAATTGAGACAGTATTTGCAGAGAATGACAAGATAAAGTGATTAAAGTGACTTGGTATGATAAAAATAAAAAATAAAAGCACAATCTTTAAAAAAACATCCTCCTCTGCTATTATTTAATACTTTCACAAATGAAAGTTTAACTTTACTTTAGACTTACTTTATATTTTTATGGGAAGTTAAAAAGGTAACCTTCCTCCTTGGTTTATTTCTTTCTCTCTCTCATATCTTGACCTTTCACTTAAAGTTTGACTTCATTTAATCAACTTGAAGCTGAAGGTTCAAAATTGAAAAAGATCTTCCTCCTCTAATTTGATCCCTGAGTCTCTGGCTCTATGACTCTCTCTGGATATTTACTAGATCTGTTAAGATGTCAGATTGATTGTGAGACTTGTATGAGGTAATAACCAGAAGCATCATAATTTAATCACTATATATCCCTTCAGTCATAACTGACTTTAGCTGGTAAGTCTCCTCTCAGACAGCCATAGACTCCACCTCTTAATGTACTCATACTCGTCCATGAAACTTCTTTTCCCATCATGCTTTTCTGCAGGAGCGTCTCCTGCTCTCAGTGCTTCCCCGTCATGTCGCCATGGAGATGAAAGCTGACATAAATGCAAAGCAGGAAGACATGATGTTTCACAAGATCTACATTCAGAAGCACGACAACGTCAGGTAACACCAGCGTCCGTCCCCACCCTCCCCCGACCCTCCCCCACTCTTTCCACCACAACATCCAGCAGACAGAGCAGGTGGAACAATGAGAGGGAAACAGATTGAAGCTGCTATAAATACTTTTTTCAGCTCCATTAATCATTTTGAGCTGTGTGTTATCATAGATACTGTACCCTCTCATGCATCATGGTACAAGTATTGGCACCTTTGACCCATAAGATACAACTTTACCTCCGATAATAAAAGTCTAAAAAACGGGTTTTTTAATGTGCTTCTGAATTTGACTCAGAAAAGTCAGAACAAAGACATTTCGGACGGTCTTAAAAAATGAAATGCTATTATGATAGAGTCTCATTTTCATTGAGAACAGTTAAAAGCTGAGTTTTTCTTTATAAAGAATGGAAATAATGTTGCCATAACTTCTTATACAGTAGGAGGAACCAGTGATCATTAGTTTTTAGTGTTTTTTTGTTGAGTGGTTATTTTGGCAGTTTTTTAATATTGACTCATCCAGGTTAGAGATACAAAGTCTTCTTACAGGTGATATAATATCATGAAACGTTAAAGTGTGATGACGGACAAAACTTGAGGTTGAATTACCATCTTGTGATTGCGTGGTGATCTGCTGACTGCTTATTGATCACTTTGACCTCTTCCCAGTCGCTGCATTAACTGTCTTTGGCGTGGCAGCAGATCGTCTCTTGCATTGAGGATGGAGTACTTGCAGTTTAACACCTTTTGCTTGACTTAAAAAAGATAATTTGCTTTTAGAATGTAGGCATTTTTACTCTGAAATCCCACTTTCAGGTGTTGTCAGGTTTGGCACCCCCTTGTGGAGCAGTTTAACACTGCATTGAGATATAACAGAATTGAAACAAGATTTATTAAAACTATGTGTGACCTTGAGTGTGTGTGTGTGTCAGGCTGTGCAGAGAGAGAGCGTTTCATGGCCTGTAGCTGTCACAGTCAGGTGAGAGCCCAAACCTCGATATATAACAGCTGCTATTGAAGCCTTTTATATCTTTGATGTGTCCCTTTGAATCCTCAGGGGTTAGAACACCACGTCACGTACCTGGAGCTCTTGTACACAAACGGTCTTTTCATTCCTATTATGTGATCAGTAACCATCTTCCCTATGTTGCCTAAGTTTAAGAGTTCACTAAAAGAAAAAAAAAGGGAAGATGTCTCATTTTTGAAAGCAGGAAGGTGTGGAAAATATGGACAATCTGGGAACATGTGACGAAGGAAACCACATGAGCGTGCACACAGTTATGTTTAGCCAATATAACAATGTTGTGTGGTGTGGTTTGCAGTTATAAAATACTAACCAAGAAGGTCATGTTGGTTCAGAGCAGATCTATTCATAACAGCAGCTGTCAGTATTTCTTGACAAGAGGAGATAAATCAACTGAAATCTGAAAGAAGGTATATTGATGGCTTGTTACTGTGGAGTATCCTTCTGTATTTTTTTTTTCTGTGACTCACTGGGGAGTAGGAGGCACATTAGCAACATCCGCTTAGCTTGGCTGAACCCTGTCTGTGGTCATGAGTGTGCGGTTAATGGGTAGCTAACCAGGTGTGACCGGGCCCGTCGGGGAGCGGGCAGTGGCTTTGTGGTAATTGGGGCTCTGCTGAGAGGCCAAGTAACAACAGGAAGAGAAGTGACAGCTCCCACTGCTGCAGCCTCAGAGTCAGAGGGATAACAGGGGGAGGGAGAGGTATACACAGAGTTGCTCTGGGTTTGGAGCTTGTTGCTGCAGTACCTTGCATATGCTTTGCCATCAGTCTGTGAATGTGTGTGAATGTGTGACCTGCAGTGTAAGAAGCGCTTTTTAGTATTTAACATTCACCAACAACAGCCCCCACATGGAATTTTACATTTTACAGTTTTACAACCTGGACTTCAAAAAGACTTATTTGTCGATATGTTAGGATTTTCACAATTGGCATATACACCCATACTGATGATTAAAATAACTATTAAGCCAATTGGGGATTCTCCAATCGGGTCTTCATGGTGGTGCAGTGGTCAGGTTCCTGGTTCGAGTCCCACGCCAGACAGTGTAGGGTTTGCATGTTCTCCCTGTGCATGCAATGGTTATCTCCGGAAACTCCAGCCTCCTCCAACGACCTGCTTGTTAGGTTAATTGGTGACTAAATTGTCCGTAGGTGCGGATGGGACTGACTGTTCGTTTGCCTATATACATGTCAGCCCTGTGATTGACTAGCAACCAGTCCAAGGTGTACCCCAGCCTTTCGCCCAATGGCAGCTGGGATCAGCGTCACCCCCCGACGACC
The DNA here is from genome assembly GCF_963584025.1 of Labrus mixtus. NCBI lineage: Eukaryota > Metazoa > Chordata > Actinopteri > Labriformes > Labridae > Labrus > Labrus mixtus. The sequence continues at coordinate 1,417,908 of NC_083624.1, forward strand.
CAAACTGAAAGTGTTTTCCAGAGTTAAAAATGCTATCATGTAACTTAAACTTCAGTTGTTTCTAAGCTATACCGCCGAATCGAGCAGTTAGCATTTCTAACGGCATGCACTGGCTTTATATTTTATCATGCAAGGGACATGGACCTGCTAAAATCTGCCCACAGTCTCTGCTAGTTTTCCATTTTCTCTGGATGTTAATGGGTAAATGAATAAAGTAGAATGCTTCTGCTTTCCAGTATTTGAAGATTGAAGTCCTTGATTGGTGCGACTGGCAGTGGCTCGGTAACAAATTTAATCTGATGTTCTTTTGTCTTTTTGTCTGTTTGTCCTCATGATGTCATGTGGCTTCAGAAATTAGGCCCAATTTTTTTGCTGAGTCAGGTATTATGAAAGGCTTTTTGTTTTTTGTTTTTTCAGGCGGATGTTTTGATACTGCTGGTCACCCTGCAAGCGTTTAAAAAAAAAAAAAAAAACTGAGAACCCTGTGACTGTGGCTGCTGTGTGTGTTATGTAGGCCAGCAGCACCCTGAAGAGAAAGAAAATTACATGAATTAGAGGAACTGACCTCGCCTTTGTTCTCGTTCTTGTTGAAGAAAGGACAACAGTTAACGCTGCAGAGAAAACATGCATGTGATTTTTGTGTGTGGGGTGCCATTAATTATGCGCGTGTGTGTGACACAAGGGCTGATGTTGTGCTGATGCTCGCGGAGACGGACCTGAGATTCTGTGCTTGGAAATAAAATGTTCAGCTGCACAAATGAATTGTACCTCAGCGTTTGTATACAAGTTAAGATACAATTTTCTAGTTTCACTCGGATGACAAACATACAGGTGTGTTTCGTGTTATTAATCTATTAGAAATCTGTTTGTTTTTGAGGTAAAAGATGCTCAAGTCTGCAGTGCATTTCTGATATGTCACTGTTAATCCACAGAACTGCAGAGGAGCATGACTGTACAGGCTTCATGATCAAACACAGTTTCATTTTATATCAATTATTTCAGCCCATAATGACCCGCACGGTCGCTGTGCTGCAAGGTAAAACGAAGGCAGGTGCCTGCATCACGCTTTGTTGTATTTATTAATTTTTCTTTTTTTTTTAAGGATAATTAAGATGAGTAAGACTGTGCTGTTTTGCATTTGAATCATGAAAGTCAATAATTTGCATACAAAAATAACCTGTTTCTGGATTAATCACATCTGTTACATGTCAAGGTTGACAGCCCTTGTTTTGTTTTCTCTTTTTTAAGGTTTATTTGTGGGCTTTTTATACCTTTTATTTAGAGATAGAACAGTGGATAGAGTACAGAAAAAATGGGGTGGAGAGGTTTAAAAAATAAAAAAAAAGGGTATTAACATAGGGAAACAAATATCAATATCATATTGTTCATAATTCTAACAACTGCATTGCCAGATAAATATAAAAAAACATGAGACAATGCCATTTCACACTGTTTAAATACAAAGCATGAATCAGATGTGCTCGTGTCCCTAGTTGTACCTTTGGGTAAAGGGTCATTGATTTTTTTATTGTTTGAAGGGGAACTGATACAGATAATTATGTGCTCAATGGTTGCAATTTGAACACGACGAATAAGGTGATGCCAATAATCTAGAAGGAGAGTAAAGACAGAAAGGTAGTGGTATAGACACAGAGGTAGAGATAGATATGAACAGGAACTGAATAAAAGGGGGGGAGAAAGGATGACAAAAGAGGAAAAAAGGCAAGCCACACAACGATTAAAGGACTCAGGGGTCAGTGTGAGATCTTTTCCCCGGCTGGGCTTAGCGAGCCACCAGCAGAGCAGGAAGGTTAAACAGCAGGGGGGCAGATAAAGGGCAGCTGCTTGTTGAGGGAGTGAGTGTAGGATGACAGAGGATCAGAGGGTGAGTCAGAGCCCCCACAGCAGCTTCTGTTCAGCTCACATTGAACCAGAGCAGAGTTTGTGATGGCTGCACTGTAATCAAGAGATGGGACAGTTTTAACCTCTATTTGTCATTGTTTGTTTTCCAATGTTGTTTCAAGTTTAACACTGTGTGCTCTGGATCTCCCCATTTATCAGACTGGGCCTCAGTTTTCTTGTCTTTTGAGTCACCTGGTATCAGCCAAGGCTTGTGCACAAAGACTCCTTTATTCTTGGTGATTTTTAAGTGTCTGTATTTTAGGTTTGACTTAAGCATACTCTGAACACTGCCCACAAACAAACATATACACCAATCAGCCATAACATTGACCACTGACAGGTGAAAGGATAACATTGATCATCTTGTTACAATGGCATTTGTAAGGGGATGGGATATGTTGCAAGTTGACGCTTTGGAAGCAGGAAAAAATTAGGCGAAGTGTGAGGAAGTGAATAACTTAAACGAGGGCCAAACTGTGATGTCTGGATGACTAGGTCAGAGCATCTCCAAAAAATACAGCTCTTCTGGGGTGTCCCTGGTCTGCAGCGATCAGGGAAAACCGGTGTACCTGGGACAGAGCGGCCAGGGCTCAAAGATGATCAAGGGCAGCGAAGGCTGGCCTGATCTAACAGAAGAGCTACTGGAGCTCAAATTGCTGAAAAAGTGAGTGCTGGTTCTGGTCAGGGTGAAATGGATTCTTCACAATACTAGCCGGTCGTTATAATGATCCTTGGATTTCACTTCCTTTTCTGGAGCATCTTCAAGGTTAAAACCATAGGTTTAGAGTGGTCTCAGTTCCTTTTCCAAGTCACAGGCCCTGAAAGATGAAATTTAAACTGTTGCATAAAGCGTGGGATTCTATGCATCAAGCTTTCTTTAAATTCCTCTCAGTCTTTCTTTCTTCTATATATTTTCTCATACAAACTGATCATTAAAGTCTCAGTTATACCA